>NC_080034.1:10831086-11134117 GCF_030020395.1 Manis pentadactyla
ACTATTCTAAGCTCTTTAGATTTATTTAATTCTTTATGTGCTACATCCCATAGCTATTAAGTGACAGCTATAATATGAAAGTCTGTTTTCTTTTTTACAGGACATTGCTAATTTAATTATCTGCTAACGCCTCGGATTCATCACTTCAGAGCCATACTTGACTCAGCTTGAACCGGCTCCCCTTTGCAAATTCCTAACTTTGGCCAATGCCACAGACATCCAAACACAGGCTTTTTCTTTCCTTCTGGTATTTCATTTGAAAAACTGATTGCCTCATGTCATTTTAAATATCTCAAACTCATCATATTGCTTTTCATCATTGCTTTTCAATTACAACAGTTTTAGTTACATTACCTTTGGATTATTGCAGAAGCCCCATCACTCGTCCCCTCAAGGTGTCTGGTGCCCTACATCCCTTCCCAAATGGTCTAATTCTACTGGCTTAAACTTCATCAGTCTCTGCCTTTCTTCCTGGTAACTGCTTGCTTGCCTCTCACCATGCTCATCATAAAATTCCTTCTAATGCTCCCCCCGCCTTCAGATTATATATAATATATGTATGTGTGTGTGTTTATAGATATATATAGATAGATAGATAAATAGATACACACCTTCTACAACCATTGTAACATGGCAAGAACTAAATTAACTTTTTGCTAAAGAAAAGCAAATGCAAAACTCAGTCTTATTCCTTGACAAGAAGAGCTTAAACACTAAAATTATAAGAGTAACCGTAAGGCAATATATCTTGCTATGCTACTGAAGCATTTAGTTAGAGATGAGACGTTTTAAAAGGAGTCCATTATGGTTTACTTTACAATAATTTCAACTTTGATTATTTTCATCCTATGAACTATGTATGACATATGCCTAGAAATTTAGATATATGGAAGTAAAATTTTAAAAGGGAGTGGTATCAGTTTGAATGTCTTTGACTAAGCTGAAAATACAATTCACTATACCACCTTCTGTTTCCTAAAACTGAATATAATGATTATTTTAAAAATTAAATTAGAAAAGCAACTGTTTTTCACTGGGATCTGAGCATGCAAGTTTATTTAACATTTTTACTTAAAACATCCCAAAGTTACTAACATAAATTGATACATAAAAAAAGATTAATTTGAAAAGGTAAAAACTTGCCATATTAAAACATGCTGGATACTTAGTATACAGCGTACATACAAAATGGATAATCTAATAAACATATTAAACATCTTAAAAGGTGTGTGCTCAGTCTTTATCTACCCATCAAGTCAACATTAAGGTTCTGCTAAATAGGACGTTGGCTATCACAGTAATTTGTTTATTGCCTAAAATGTGCTTATGAGAATTTCAACAAAATTCTATCATAACTGTCTCTGTCACTGTCAAGAGTTAGCTTTCTTTTTTAAATTTATATTAATGAAGTTGAAATCTGATTTTAATCAGTGTTACTCGCACTTTGCATATAGGTATCAGCTGACATTCTACAGCTAAGAATTCTCAAATTTTATTTTCCTTTTTTAAGCAAATTCCTATATCAAAAGAAAGCAAGAATTAATAGTAGTTAATCTTTGATAGTGTTTGTGTGTATGGTGGATCAGTGTAAAAGATGGTTACTGCTGTGTTAACTTTCATTGCTCCAGCTGTTAACCAGATGTTCAAAACAAGTAAATTGCTCTGGAATGTTTCTCTAAATTCTTCTTCCTAATCTGTTAAATTATGCAAATGCTAGAAAAATTTTAATCATGTACCTAAAGTCCTGCTCCAAAATTAGCATGATACAAGAATTCTGGAATAATTCAAATACAAAACCTTTTCAAATGATGAAGTATAAAAATGAGTATGGGGGCTGAGAGAATATAATAGATATTTGGGTTGTAATAAAAATCAACCTCTAAAATTTCATTTGTTTTGGAATATGTTTTCTTAGCACATATAAATGGGGAAGAAATTCAAGAAAATATAAAATAAATGAAGAGAAAATGGAAATAAACCTTAAATCTTCTGATGTATGTAATCTTTTCAGATAATAATTTGCAGTTACTCTTTCCTTTTTTTATTTCATGACTGACATTGACCTACAGAAAGTCTGTAAATTCCTTAGAATAAGTGGAATAGCTGTTTTGTAATGAAGAAAAAATTTATTTTGATTACTTCCTTTCAAGAAATCCTTACATTCCCCCAAAATGGAATCTCTATCATTGAAAAAGGAAAGTTGGCATCAGCTTGAATTTCAGTATTTGAATGTTATCACAATTAAGGAAATTCCCCAAAAATTATTTTAGTCAGAATGGATTAGGATTTATTCTTTTTCCCAATAGGTGAGTATTCATTTTCAGTGTCCAAGCACATAAAAGTTGAGAATTTAAAAAGAACTAATTTAAAGATGAGATCAAATAAAACATTCCCTGAGCTAGGGAGTGAACTTTTCACTTCTGCTTCTTTTTATAAGTATCCTGTATTTCCTAGTATTAGAGATGCTTAATCTAACTATAAACTATTTTTATCTAATATAAATGGCATCTTACCAACTTAAAATCATTAACTTATACAAGAAAAGATCATTGTAATTCTAATTTTATTTTGATCTTTTATGATTATAATTACAGAAAAGATTAAGCATCTCATTGTGTTAATATGGTGCTAAGTGAAGTTCAAGGTAATTAAACTGAAGTCTTTACCATCTATACTCTCATTATCCAAGAAATTCACATTTTTATAAATAGAAAATATTAAGAAACACACTACACTCATGTCTAAAGGAATATTTACATTAATTGAAAATATAAAAAATTTTTAAATGTATACTTATGAGTAAAAAGTATTTCATAACCATTGTACTTCTCAGAGCAGGTCAAAATCAACACTTGTATATTAATCACTGGGAGGTTCCCTGGGACAGATGAGATTGAAGAACTGTTTGAATAATGTACTTGGTTAAAGAAGAAAGCTCCTTTCTTAGTAAGGATCTACACACTGGCTGTAACTTGGGAAAGGCAAGAGTTGGAAGGAGCATTATTAACAAATCAGAGGCCACTAAATATATCTGAGGAAATATACTTTGGAGGGTTTAAATAAAACTTTATGCTATTTCAAAGCATCTTACAGTTATAAAAAGTAAGTACCTTTTGAATTACTGAAAAATATTAGATGGTATTTATCTTTACGGAGTGGTGTTTAATGTAAGGATTAAGAGGACTCAAATTCAGCTCTTCCCCTTCTCATTGTGATAGTGAACAAGTCACTTAGCTTGTCTATATCAGATTCCTCATCAGGAAACTGGGGGTAACAATAATAGATGTCTCGTAGGGCTCTTAACTGAGATTAAAAGAGTTAACATCTAAAATTGTACCTGACACAGAGTAAGGTATTCATTAGTACTGCAATTATAAAAATAAATATGCAAATAAACAAATCTACAAAGAAATTAAAACTGGAGGCTTGGTGATCCATTTGTTCCATCTGAATTTACTTCAGAATATTCACTATCCATGGTAAATTTCTATTAATGGATTTCTAATGTAGCCATTTCCCCCTGATAACAGGTCAACATTAGAGTGTGACATTAGGGGCCAAACTGTGCAATGACTATTTTAGCAAGCTGTTAAATCAAAATATATATTTAGGCTGGTACAACCTGAATATAGTTCCAACTATTAAATTTGCTCTATTTGTTTAAAAGCACAACACTCAGTAATTTTCAAAAGTGTTTACCAACTATTACCAATTCTTCATAAATTGAATTTTTTAAATAGAAAGTAACCAGGAGGTATTTAATCTACTAATTCGGATGAGTAATCCAATCAGAGCAATTGCACGGCTGACTGCTAGATCACATTTGCCCCCAAAACAGTCCTACCTATGACCTGCAGAGGACAGATTCCAATCTGTACTCATTTCAGGACTGATACAAAAACACTCACTCCATGAAATTATGAAGCTCTATCCACATTTCCATAATATGGTCTGTTTCAAAATTTCTACTGATGCAAAACTTACCTAATTTGTATTCCTTAAAGATTGATATACTTGATTTTCAATTATTTGATATGACACTGAAACCCTTGCTTACTTATACGTAGCCTATGCCCCTAAAATAAAATAACTAGCTCTGTACATTAAAAAATTTCTCCCAGTTTTTGGCATTTGGAGTAAGGTTTTGGCAAGCATTCATCTATACTCCTTCTCCTCTAATGCTAACTCTTGGTTTGCCCAAGAAACAAAAAGGAAAAGAGGGTATGTTTATTTTCAAACTACTTGACTAGGTGACATAAGAGTGAAAGCTTATTATGAAGTGATTCATTGTATTTCTGATCTTCATGGACAAGAAGAAAGCCAGAGCTGAACACAAATGAAGTCACACTTTAATTTATTGTGGGCAGCCTAAAAAGTTTTCAATTATTTAAAAAACCTAAATTAAGAGAATTGACCACTATTGTTTTTTCTACAGACCACTTTAAAAAAAAAAAGGGAAATGGCATAAACATGATGTCTATGTTAGAGCATGGTTTACAAATATGAAGCAAACTGTCAAAACTCACAAAGCTAGCAGAAGGCAGGGCTGTGGATCAAACTGAAGTGTTTGAATGCGAAGCTCTAACTGTTATTGCTTCCACTGATACAGAAAAGAAAAAGAAAAAACAAGAGAACAGACTATTTTCCCAAACGCAAAAGATCACAGTCTAACCTAAAAGTGTCAACCTCAACACTTTTCCAGCAATTTGTGATATGTATCGTCCTAGGACAGAACCATTATTTAACATACATACATTCAAATGAACCAAACTCACAAACCTAATCAAATTTACAAATTAATGTTGGCAATAATAACATTTTTGGATACCATTTCCATTGTCTACATGGCTTTCGTGTATACTATGGTTTTATTTTCCACACAATCCTATGAGTTTCAAATGACCATTTAATTTTTACAAATGAGCAAAGTGAAGCTTTCTCTGAGAGTATGTGACTTGCCTGAAATTACTCAGACAGTAATGGCAAATCTTATCCAGAAGGCTGTTGTTCAGTCTTCTAAACTGGGGGTTCTTCAAATACAAAGGACTACAGAGAGTTAAAATTCTAATACCACACTGCTAATTCTCTTATTTGAAATGGCAAAAGTAAAACTTTCATAAAATCGAATGTAAAAACCTATAATCGCTTGAAAAATATGGATTTATATATTTTTGTATTTTCTTATATTAAGGCTTAGAACAAATGTTTAAAAAGTAGGCACCAAGCAAGATATTTTTCTAGGGTATCTGACTGTTCAGAAAGAAAAAGGTATTCATTGCAGACCACAAGATATAAGTTATAGTTTGTTTTCTTTTAACATGCATACCAATTCTTAGAAAGAAATGGGAATACAGAATCTATCTTGATTTACCCAATAAAAAGTGAATCTATTTAAATTACAATATTACAGAAAAAGGACTAGACCAAAGAGACATAAATATTTTCAGGAAAATACATAGAAGATGAAGTTGCTTAGGTGGACAAAATACAATCACCCTTTGTCCAACAATCTGAATTATTACTGCCTAGTCTATTTTAAGAAGGAAAATGATGATGTCATGAGCAGAGTGGTTCATTTTTGAAATGAGCAAAAGAGAACAGAAACAGCAGCTTAGTGAATACTGTTTTTCTCAGAAACATGAGCATTCGGAGGGAGTAAAGAATTAAAGATGCAGTGCACTTCTGTAGACTCAACAATCTGGGAGGCATTCTAATTTCCCTGAGGTCAATTAAATAAATTGACTACTTTTTATTATGAATCAAAATTTGATTTTTTATATTAAAGAATTCTAATGCAGTAAAGGGTTCCAGAATCATCCCATTAATGAAAGTTAGCATTTATTGAAGCTTTCTCTAATACACAGTTCAGGAATCATGCTAAGTATTTTACATTAATGACCTCATCCAGTCTCTCAGTCACCTCACTAAAATAATCACCTTATATGGACAAAGAAAGTGAAGTTTAGAGAGGTGCATAATATTCTCTGGGCTACAGAGTTAGAAACAGAGAAAACAATTTGAATCCAGGAGGTCTGACTTAACCACTATGCAATATTGGATTTTGCAGCAATTACTGGTTCCTTCTACAAGGAGATACCTATAATCTGAAGCTGAATTTGGAGCTGTGGGATGTGTGGGATCTAGTCTGTAACGAACTTCCAAAGGAAGAAAATAATGAATAAAGAACCTATAAAAGAGTGTTCATTTACTATAACATATATTAATTTTTCAGAAATGCAGAATTATTCACTTTTGAAATTGACATTTGTGTTCAACTTTTAGAAACCTGCTTAGAAAATGATTTACTTTAATTTCTGATGTCCAAGATCACAAAATACTGTTCTGAATGTACTTATTAAAAAGGCTCAAATCCAGTGACTGCAATGGGGTGTGGGGAGGGACTTGATAATATGGGTGAATGTTCTAACCACAATGTGGCTCATGGGAAACCTTCATAAGATTGTATATCAATGATACCTTAATAAAATAAAAATATTTTAGAGGCTGCCCTATAGTTTGTAATACACATTTATAACTAATCTAAGTCAACATTCAAATAACAGTGTTAAGGCTTCACAGGTAGTACAGGACCTTATAACAGAGTATTTCCAATTTCTCTTTACCACCCTTTGTAATGTTGCTTAAAATGAAAGTTAAATTAAATTCATTTAATTTCTCCATAAGCTATAATAATCTAACATATTTTTGCTACATTATTATTTTGAGCAAATTATTGTCTGTTAGATCATTGCCAATAAGAAAAAAAAGATTATCTCCAAAAAAAAAAAAGGGAAGACTAAAAGAGTCTCAAGTCAATTTTCAAGCAAATCAAAACTTTAAAGTTGAAAGCCTCCGTTGCAAAAGGTATTTTTTTTCTTTGTCATACTTACGATCTTCTCGTAAGTCACTCTAGTTAGATTTATATTTAGCAAATAGTAAATGTAGCTTCACAGGGAATATATTCTCAAACTACTGAAAAGTGTTTATCTTTTCAAATCACAGGCACACAATACCTGTGAGCATTTAATGTCACAAATTCATGCAAAGTGAGTATGTGTACATGTGTGCCCTATATATCAGATATCAATAAACATGTGGGAATCAAACTAACAATTCACTCCATATCTGGATTTTCTTCACACTTTATAAGACAGGAGAAAAAAAAAAAGAAAATGTTTGTTTTCGCTTTAATTTCTCAGTTGTTCAGGCCTCTATAGTCCCTTTTGAATCCTGGAATGTCTCTCTTGGACCTAATGAGCACATTGTAATCCTTCTCAACAAAACAGGACAACCGGGAAATAATGGAAGGCACGGCCCGGTAGGGCAAACCTTGCCAGCCTGTCACTGACATTGGGGAGAACTCTTCACTCTCCCCTAAGTAACTCACACAGAGGCTTGTTCAAGTTCACAAGGACCTACTCCTCCCCTCCCACCTCCCCTGGGATGTGAGAATATTTCTCAGGGTGACAAAAGCCCACCTACTCAAAGGGGAGGTTAGTTATTGATACATAATTAACCTCACAAGAAAAATGCTGAGATTAACGAAGTGGTGCCTACTAAGTGATTACAAGCTTCCCATGAACAACCACAGAAATATTTGTTTACCAAAAACACCTGAGCACATACTGATGACAGATTCTGTATAAATTACTGCACTATGGAATGTAGATCATACTCATAAATCACTGTATATGTATCTAACAAATTAAGAAGGAACCAAGGAGAGAGTGAGGGAGGGAGAGAAGGAAGAGAGAAAGAAAGAATGGACAGAGAGTAGGAGGAATTTTTCTACCTTTCGGTGAGAACTACCATGCTCAAACGAATGTTTTCTACTCAGTTCTGTGGCAGTCATGACTCAGCAAAACACAACCACAATGTAAGCTTGTAAATATAGAAAAAGTGGGTAACTTCCTAAATAAGCCACAAAAGAATGGTCTCTTGTAAATATAAACAATTATTGTAGTTATTTTAGCATTAGTTTTAATTAGGCTAAACAATATCATATTGATAAATACCTAAAAAAAATTCCAGAGTGTGCCTAACAATCCAAAACTGCCACCCCGAACACGCTGTGGAATATGTGAGTTCCTCCCCCCAGAAATATCATAGACGGACATGGCCATCACATCCTTACAGCTGAATTACAGAACACATCACCAATGTGCCTAATCACTGTTTAGCACCATTAGCTAGATATTCCAGATTACACTGTGGTTCCAAAGACAAACCCAAAATTCCCAGTGTCTCAAAACAGACAAAGTTATTTGCTTAATTCTTGACCATCACAGATGGGCAAGGGCATGGGGAAGGTGGCTTATCTCATTTTAGACATTCACAGTCTCAGACTGATGGAGGAGGCCCTTCTCTCTAAGTACAGGTCTCTTCATGGCCTTACTTGACCAGTGGTGAATGGTGATCCAGCTCAGAGCTGAGGAATGTCACTTTTGCTCACAACTCCATTGGCCAGAGTCACATGACCCCATGCAACCCCAAGTGAGCCAGGAACACAATTCCAACATGTGCCCAGAATAGTGGAAGGCTGGAACTATTTGGTGAAGGACATTAATAACACCTCAGTTATCCCCTCGTATCAGTGGAATCTCAATGCGAATAGCTTTTTGTTGTTTTGATGAGCTGTCTTCCTTTGTGGGTATCCATTCCATGTGAACAATCAAAGGAACTCAAAATAATTTTCACTGCCCTCATAAGTTTAGTTTATTTCAAAAGTTAACAGTTTGAAATTAAACTCTTTGGTGATTAACAAAACAGTAAGGAAGAGAGTCAGAATGAATACCATCCAAATATAAAACATTTATAAAGACTCAAAATTAGGGCTTCTGAATGTTTATCAATTAAAGTTAAAGATCTAAAAAATTTGAAAATAATACTCATATTTATCTAGGAACACAATTACATGAAGAAGAGGCATGATTGGAATAAGCATATGTGCAGGAGTGCTGCAAACCTAGGGGGGAAGAGGTTTGGAATCCAGAGAAAAATGTGGAATTGTGGCACTCATCCTGAGGTCCCGCATGGAGCTGCGGGTCTAATGGGCCCCAGAAAGACTCTGAAGGTTGTGTTTACATGGATGGCACTAGAGATGTGCCATGAGCTGGTCTGTTATTTGATGAGTGTGACAAAGAGAAGAGAAAGGGTGGGAAGAAGTCTCACCTCTAGTCTAAACCAGCATGGCTTCATTACACTAAGGTCTCTGCAAAGCAAAGGCAGAGATACCAATGACTGGCAGGAGATAGCAAAAGCCCACCAGACTGGATGAGACAAAGCATTAAAGGGACAGAGTGCTTACAGGACACTCTCCAGGAGGCAATAGAGATGCCCGAGAGTCATGACGGAGCAGGCTGAGGGCTTGATGCAGGTGGGAGCTAGACCCCGGCAACCTTGACTGTTGTGCTGAGTGGGGAGGAGCAGGTTCCAGGAAAAAAGCACAGAAATGTTCAGCATCAGATCCTAGACAAATTATCATTTTTGTTCTAAGCAAAATGCAATAAAAACAAAATGACAGTTCTTACACATTCTTGATGATCATAGTACTGAAAATATTAGTTTCTCAGAGGAAGAAAGTTCCTAACATTAATTTCTCACATATGGCTTCATATGGAGGCTTCTAAGATTTATAGTCCTTTAGAGGTTTTCAAGCAAAGTTGCCTCTGGGACCAACACAGGAAGAAAGGAGAGACTGATTAGACGGGGCTCTAAGTCTCCTCCCACTTCAATGAATATAGCTCTATTTTTTAAAAATCTCTTTTGTAGGCTGACTTTTACTTAGAAAATAATGTTCTACTGGTAAGGAAAAAAAATTATATTAACTCGCATCCTACATATACATACTTCTTGCACCTTAATCAGCTCTCACTACTTAGAGGATCAACTTCTGTTCTGCTTCTAACTCCCCTTGATTCATTTCTGTGGTTCCTATGGTCTCAGGATACAGAGGCCAGAGGCAAGCACACATAATACTCATTATGCCTAGAACTCATTTATGCCCTTTATCACCAACTGAACACCAAAATATGGTCATCAGAAAATTCTAGGGAAATCACTAAACAGAAAGATGCCATACACTTTTAAGAGATTAGACATTACTGTATTGCAAAGTAAGATATTAAAATGTTCTACACTGTGCAAACAAAACAATGGTGCTCCAAAGCTATTTACTTCATCATATTTGAAAGTAAAGACTATAGAAAAATTAAAAAGCCACCATACTTGGTTAATTTCTCAGGCACCACTTAAAAAATATACACCATTTGCTCTCCAAGTTACAAAAAATGAAGGCCAGCCAAAGAGAGCTGACCACAAGCTGACATATCTGTGAAGGAAGCTGACCTCCCTGGGAAGCCAAAATAAACTGAAATTTCTCAATCTACAGCACAGTAGCAGATCTTTGAAAGTTTTACAGATATATGTGGAAAGATTATATAAAGTAAACAGATTTCTGTCTTCCCAAGGTGCCCTCTTTTCCACAACTGACACAGAGAAAAAGCAAACGTTTGCAATTTTATTGATCAAATAATAAGGACAAATGAAGATGCCTCAATTTCATTTTTGGAATGAGTAAAGAAGAATGAAAAAAAAAAATGCTTTGTATGTGTTTTGCTCTGAGAGTGATAGTAAAATCAACAGGCAAAATGAAAGTTGGATTAGCAGCTGCAATTCTATTTTCATTTTATATTTCCATTATTATAATGATATAAAGTTAGAATTAAATCTTAATCTGTCATGACTTATATTTTATATGGGGGCCTTGAAGTTACTTGTTTTCAATTGTCAATTTACAAGACTTTCTTTGAATGTCCAGGGCAGTTCAAATGTTCTAGGGTCACATCAACACTGAAAAAATGTAAACACAATATATAGGAATATAAAAGTATTAGGAAACTTAACAAGCTAAGCATCAACAAACCAACAGGCAAATATAGAAAAATACTGGGAGGGCCTAAACTCAATGGAGTTAGGAAGATGAACACATACTGATACTGAGTTAGAAATATCATTTCAACTCAGCTGGAAAAAAACCTGGCCAACTGATTCAATTTTCATTAACTCAATTCTGTAAATTGTTATTATTTATATCTCTGTTTACCTGGGCTGGTTTATGTGGCAATCCGCCAAACGGCTAGTTATTAGGTAAGACCTTCTGTACATTAAAAGGAAGGATTAAAACTTAAAATGCTGGTTTCAAATTAATCTTATAACTAAACAGAAATCATTTCACCACCAAAATTATGCACCCCTGTAGTAGTCAGGGTCTCAGTAAGAAACAGATGGTATCCCCCAAGTTAAGGTAATTTGAGAGACCAAGGAAAGAGAGTGAGGTACTCAGCATTCCCGGTTAGGAACAGTGGGGAGCCATGACTACCCACAGGCCTGAAGGAGTTAGACTGCCGGGTGGTCACCACAGCTCAAAAGGTAAGCCCAACACAGAAGGTGTGACTTTCAATAGGAGGGGACACTGACCTCACTCTTCTCCCACGTCAACAGTATTTCTCAATGTTGCATAACATAACTACAAAATTTAAGACATGTTATTTCTCCAAAACACAGATTTCTTTCGAACATAATGAAATGAAAACCCAAGATAGTTCTTGCTAAATCATTTTAGTAAATCTAGACAGACTTTAAACTGGAAACACATGGCTCTTTAAATTTAATGAGCTTAGACTGAAAATCAGTAGTTTTTTGAGATTTCTATCACATTTGTTTTTATTAATAAATGCCAAATAAAACAAAAACCTAATGAATGGAAGCTTTAATTTGTAGAGCATAATCTATAGTTTAGTAGTATAGCAAAGGATACTCAGATTATTGTCCTGCCTAGAGAACAGGTAAATTTTTTTAATGACTAGATCTATCAAACAGTCCTAAATGACTGTGACTCTTTAACATAATAGAGACAGTAGTAAATAAAATTTCCAAGACTTACATTCAGCTGAAACAATGTTCTCATCACATGTACACAGACTAGGAGTCCATTAATCTGGTAAAATTTGGACAAGGTAATAGTCCAAAGTCCCTTAGAAACTTGAGAATTTGTGACTCAGATTCAAGTGATCCAGAAACAGGGAGAGAAAACTCAGAGCTCTGAAATTATCTAGTTTTTCATTTGAATCAACTTGTTTAAAATTTTTAGGAAAAGGAAAACCAGTCATTAGGGTATTCTGTACAATCGGCACATGTCAATAAAACACAAAATATGTGCCTCACACAATTACTGCTCAAATAAAACAACATATGCAAGAGAGCTTTGCAAATTGGAAAGCACTTTCTCAATGTTAGATTTTATTAGATCCTTTTAATTTACAAAACTCTTATTAAAATGCTTTACTTCTTTGTTTTCTTAGAAGTGATATGTATATGAAGCTTCTCTTTGAAAATATGTTTACTAGAGAGCAAATTATTACTGTTTAGATATACAAGTGTAGAAATTATTTTTTTATTATTAAATTTTTAAATTTACTCGAAACATACAAAGGAACATATAAATGACACAAAAAATACTGTGTACTACTTAGTGTGAATTACGTAGGAGAGACATTATTTCTGTGATATTTCTATCACCTTAACATATTTATTACTAAAAAATAATTTCATCAAGGTGGCTTTCTATGGTTGACTCCCCAGTTATTTTAATGCTAAGTATGTCTATGTGTATTTAAGTTGCATTATAAATACTATAATCTGGTTACATCAGTGTTCTAATTTCTTTTCCATGCATGTATAGGTTCTGTCTTTCCCAAACAACAATTAGTTCCCAAAGAAACTTGTTTTCTAGGAGAAATAATTTGAGAATATAATACCCAGGATTACATTAGCAGGTAAATTACTTCATTTAGCATGGAAGAGACCGAACAGAAACCATTCTATAAATGTATGATAGGGGGTGGGTTATAGGGAAAATGTACGTCAGCAAACATGTCAGATTTCAGAAAAAACTCAAATTAACTCAATTAATTTTGAGAGAAACAGCTCCATATTGATGTATTTATTATACATTTGTTACTAATTGCAATTTCTGTGTAAACTAGAAATGCAATACTACCTTTACCAGATATGCAGCTAGGTCATTTTCTGCAAGTGAGTAAAATTGCTGAATGATAGTTGAAAGATAATTGAACATAGGGGTTTAGCATTTTATGGAGTCTTATAGATGGTATTTTGTAATTTTGCTTTAAGAAAATAACAGAATTTTCGAATGAATATTAATAAAATTTTTTTTCATTATCTGAATATGTAAACCCTTGGGGGAGGGGGTCTTGGGGCTCACTGGTCTTCAATAACTGATTACAGTTCCATGAAAAAATTCTAAAAAAGTCCTACTATTAACATAGACTAATATTTCAAGATAATTCCTTTTCAAAATAGACCTCAAAACATGAACATAATTTTGCATAATGCAGCAAAGAGTAAAATACTTGGAAACTGTTTAATTTAAATGGCTTTGCAGACTCTCAGCAATGACATCTAAAAGACAGCCTCCCAGACCTACGACGATTCACACACCAGTCCTTTGGCCTATTTGATGTATCAGTCATTCCTCCATCAACACATAAGTGGTGAGATGTTACCTTTGTTTTATCTAATACAAAACAGACATACATTTAAAATGCATAATCACCCTTTGTTAAAAATTCCTAAACTAGTCCAAATACTTAAATGACAATCTACCTCATTATTTATCAACTCCCTATCATTTATAGCCAAAATATAAGAATAAACAAGTTTCCATAACTGAATCGAGGGCCTAACATAATTTGAGCAGTGGACTAATACAACACTACTACAGTACTGATGTGGTAAGCCCAGTTAAGCTCCGTCACTTGTCAGAGGTACTATTAGGTGGCTGTGTCACTCTAGGAACCTGAGTATGTCTTACATTTTATTTCAGTGAAGCGACACACTTAGAAAAACTGACTATGTCTCTGATTTTTATTATAATTGAGTTGGAAAGAAATTTTCACATTGCTGACAAGAACTAAAATATCCCAAACCATTATTTTTATTATTTTTTTAAATTTAATGCATGGTGTTATTTTCTGTTCCCCAGTACCTCTAGAAATAGGTTTTACTACCCAGAAAGAGGGTGAGTAGTAATACAGAATAACAGTTATGATGTGGAAAAGAGATTCAAACTCAGCTTTCTCTGGCTCAGAATTTTAAAACCCAGCACATGACATTTTGAAAAAAGAAAAACTTATTTTGAATGAATGGGATTTTGGATCCAACAGCCAGATGACTTTTATAGATAATGTATCCAAGACTGATTCTAGAGAATACACTATTTTATAAAACTGTTCAGTTTAACAAAATCGCTTCTATTAGGAAAGTGAGGGAAATAAAGGAATGCAATAATTTGAATTCTAGTATTCTACTAATTAGATTCTACTAATTCTATGTAGTATGGTTTACCAAAAATATGTTGCCATGTAATTGAGTTTTGTTTCATTAACTACTACATTTTTTAGCTAATTGCTCAAGTTTGACAAAATTCTAAAGTAACAAAATTTTTTTAAAATTCGTATATTTTGGCTATTAAAATAAAAAAGTAAAAATTTAAAAATGGCACTTTACTTGGCCAGGCCTATAACTTTAGTAATATTCTGCTCTTACTATATTTATAGATGATAATCAGGAGTAGATAACAGAATTTCTGAATTTGACATGCAAATACATTTTTCCTCTTTCATGGAAAGAGTTTGCATGTTTGTTTTTACACTGGAAAAGAGGATTGGGGAAACATTATTACTATAGAAGTGATACTAGAGCCAGAAGAGCCAGAAGAGAAAAACACAGAAAGAAATGAAGACAGTTAAACAAAGATAGAAATTAGCCAATTTTCTGACCACAGTTTTGTAAATAGCCATGTGTAGAAAAGTATTAATCGTTCAACTTTTAAAAATAAATATATATGAAATGAAAAATATTTCTTAATGACTCCATTCTTGTTCTTTTAAAAATGTTATTAAACAATACCTTGAAATCAAGAGCTGGTATAAATAATACATTAATGGAATTGGAATGCTATAAATGGTAGCATCTTCCCTAAAAAAAAGTAAAAGTGGCTGTTTTCCTAAAATGATGTATTTTTACTCTTTTGATTGTAATCAATATATTGCTTTCTTACTGAGATTTTTTTTTGTTTTATTCATTTAGCAGCCACTCAAACCAATATTTACTGAAGCTCTGTGAAGACTGTCCTAGGCAATTCAAAGACCCAGTGTTTATTCTTGAATAACTCCCAAGTCTAGTGGAAGGAGATGGAAATATAAATGAAAATACTATGCAATATGATAAATGCGAGAATGGAAGTACAATATGTGCAAAGGACTATGGGATCCAGCCAGTGGGCAGAGAAAACTGTCAGGCTCTGGGTCTTCAAGGAACAACTGATTCAGTCTATCTCTCTAGGCCCTGATAAGGGGTGTGGGTCCATGGCAGTCATCTGCAAAGGAAGCAAGACCAAAGGAGGGTAAAGAAGAAGGTGAAAGGTGACAGAAACAAGACAAAAAGCACAAAAGCTGAAAGAAATAAGAACTCTTAAACTGACAAGCACAAACTACTCTAGAGGACAAATATGTGCCTAAAACCGTAAACACACACAAACACAGGCTAGATTTTACACAGTCGCATAGCGAGACTTCCCTTGGGTGATAGAATATCAAGGATTAGCAGAGGCAGAATGGAAGGACAAATGAGTATGTGTGTTCCGATTTCCTGGAATCTATGCAGGGATCCCAATTTCCCTTCACATAAGTAGTGCCATTGATGTAAGTAGGGAACAAAGGTCCCATTAAGGTTTATTTGTGACTTAGATTCCCTCGTGTAGAATCTTTCTGCCAAACCTGTTTTAATTACTTATTTTAAGTGAAGTAGTAAGAGATAAGATCTTAGATCATCTTTTATATTTTGGTATTACAGTTCAGATCATCTTTGGCAAAGAGTCCTATAAAGCATAGTAAAGACTTTGTGAATAGACACTAGTCTCTCCCCAGACTTACACTGAAAACCAGGTAAACATTATTTGACTTTCTTTTGAAGTTATCTATACTAAATGTAGGTTTTTCTTTTACATAACTGAAATATAACATAGCTAATTTTAAAAGGCTTCCTTTTGTTGATTTAGTTTCAAATTGTCCCATAAAAATTGAGGAATGACATCTAAGTTTCTATAATCACATGCTATCCTTAAATAAGTCAAATATAATCCTAAAAAAGAATATACTTAAGTGCACTAATGTTTAACATTTTAGTGAAGTATCAGTCCAATGGTTTACAATATATTCAAGATAACATTTGTAATTATTGGTGTTGTCACGACGAATAGTAATAGTTTTCTTCTTGCTGTTTCTGGCTATGAAATTCTTCAGTATATGAATGTATTATTAACGAACATGTTAGTAGAACTCCTATCTCAAAATCAACATCCCGTCCTTGGGATCCTAGAGTTTTCTCAAATGCTAACTTAAATATGATTTTGTAATTCCACTGAACACTTTAAAAATATTCACCATTTGGCATACTTTTGTTACCACCATCAGCATCACACAAAAAACACAAAACAATCTAGAATTACATCTACTGAGGGTAAAGGCCCTTCTGTCAAATTTGTACCACTTCTATGATGTAATAATAAATCTGGAAAATATTTCTACTCAAGGCTTTCTTATTACAGTGAATAAATGGGAGTCAAAAACTATAGAGAATAATCTTGTACTTACTTATTTCCTTGATGACCTACAGGATAGTTTGATTATGTTTTCCACAGGAAATAGATATCATAGAGTAATGCAACATATAAGTGGGATATTTAAAGCTTCATTTTAAAAGCTTGGATTACATGTTACCATATAAAATGTAGATATATTTGGAATAAAATTAGATACGAGTAGCACAACTACATCTGATTAGTAACCTCAAGTCATGTGAATATCTTTAAGAGGTAGTTTATTTGAAATGGAATTAAAATAATTCTCTCACAAGAATTTTATATATCATTTATATCAAATATTTAAGATTTAATATACTTTGCATAAATGTGGTTCAATTAGGAGCCTGCAGATTTCCACATTCCGATCCTACAATGCAGCATAGCCAAAAAAGGTCTTCTCTGAATGAGGTAAGGAGGGCTGTATATGTTCTGTAAGAATTGCTTACCAATGTATCAGTTACAATTATGTCATCAAGAATTACTTATCCTTACCCTCCTGACTCAGAATACCTAAACAACTAAAGAACACTAATTTAGAATACAGAGAAGATAAGCGGGGTAATTTTACCGACATTGCATGTATTCTCCCATTATGTAAACTTCCCCTAGTTCAGTTCTTCTAACATGTTAAAAAATGTTAGTATCAGATATTTGTGGAGGTATTCTTTTCTCACTTTGCCAGCTAACTAGCCAAAAGAAATATGCATTCTAACAAATGATTTCTACATCTCACATCTCATATCATCCTTACTCTTAGCCATATACAAAACAAACTGCCATCTAGTTCAACTTCTACAAATCTCAGCACTGTCTTAATCCACAGTTCATGATCATGACCAGCAAAATCTTTGACAATCATGTTTAATGGGCACACGTCTTCGGTTTTGCTTTTGCTAACATTCACAAAGGAGGGCTGTGAATCTGGGCTCAGTTTCCTCTTGTCATCAGCAGTCAATATGATGATAGCATTCTAACTACTGAAGAAGCAAATTCTCTAAATTCTATGAAAACAGTAAAACTAAAACTAGTTTCTGGTGTTAATTGTCTTATTAGCTAGCTTGTAACATTACATTTTCTGTGTGTACTGTAGCTTCTTATTCTAGGGGACACTAATTAGTTTTAAATGGTGTTAAATACCATCCCTGCAGTTGCAAAGTGCTTCTCTGGGATTTTTACTAGAGAAAAGAACTCCTGTAATTTAAAACCACTTTGTTTTCTCCAGTCACAGCTGTTTGTAAGACGCTGACCTGTAGAAATCTAAAGGTTTTTCACCCCCTCTCTCATTGCCATTAGTCTGCATTCAATTTCCAACACATCCTTTCCCCTTGCACTATTCCTCTTCCATAATTCCCAGCCCCCTAACTGCTCTCAGCAGAGAAATCCCATTTAGCTAGTTAAGCCCCCTCCCTCTCTCCCTCCCCACCCCACCCCACCCCCATCACAAAGCCTTGGCTACCCCTAAAGAAAATTCTCCAACAACGTGTCAATTTTATATTGGCCACAAAGACAACTTCTGTTGGGGGAGGGAGAGGAAAGAGGGACTGGAGCTTGGCTGTCCCTTTCCACAGACAGGGATCTTTGTGGCGATCAGAAAACATTTCCTGCATAAAAAATCAACACACTCTCTGGTTGCAGGGATGAGGAGCAAGAACGAGTACGTATCAGCCGTGTCCTCAAGCAAATGAAACACATCTATTAACCTTCCAAACAGGAAAGTCGTTTTCTCAAAATATGTCAACTTTCTTGCATTATTAAACATAACCCACCATCTCAAATCCTCTGGTAGCTCCCCCACTGGGGACTGGGTGAAAGCCATAAATCACTCCCCTACTTTCTTTTTCCTCCGCATTTCCGTTGCACTGTTTTTTTCCCATCTAGCTCGTCTGTGACACGCTCCCCTCGCCATATAGCAACAGGGCCCCAAGAAGATAAGAGCAAAAATCACGACAGAGGGGTATCAGGTCTTACAGGGTCAGCCAGTGCTTTAATGCAGCCCCGCTCCCCTGCCCGCACACGACTTCACAGCCAGGAGACCCCAGAGTTTATGCCCTGGGGCTTCTCTGGACCGGAGAGCGAGCAGCACGCGGGATTTATGGTGTAAGGCACCTTAAACAAAATCCGCCTGTGGAGGAGGGGGACACCCTTGTCTTCACGTGTCAGGAAGTCATTTGGTCCAAACAGACTTGCTGTTGAGTTTGTGTCACCTTTTGGTCGTGCTGCCCAATTTCAAATCTGGGTTCAGAGTGAGGCGGGGGGCGGGGGAAGGGAAGGAACGGGTGAGAAACTGAAGGGGACTTTTTACAGGGCTGGAGCATAAGGGGCAAGTCCACAATCCATTTCACAGGGGGCGCGCGTGCGTGTGCGTGTGCGTGTGCGTGTGTGTGTGTGTGTGTGTGTGTGTGTGTGTGTGTGTGTGTGTGTGTGTGTGTGTGTGAGTCTCCCCAGGGACTACCGAATAATGCCCCCCGCCCCTTTCCCTCGCTCCTCACCAACCTCCAGCACAAATTGGCTCCACGTTTTTGCATTTCTTTTCTCCCGAACGTTCTCCCTGCACATGCAGGGCATGTTATTGAAAACCATCCCATTCTCACCGCTCCATCTCTAAAATCTTGAATCTTAAATCTAGCTTGAGACCTTTATCCGTGAAGATGACAAATCAAATGAATAAAAGACGCTCGAGTTAAAGGAGCACCGCTTAGCCTTGCGGATGGAAGCGTGTTTAACTCCGTGCCCCAGGGGGCCCCCCTTCCCTTCCCCCTTCCCCCACCCTCCCTCTCTCCCTCTCTGCTGGGCACTTACCTTCTTTGGGTGGTCGCTTGGCCTCCCGGGTAAGATTGCAGACCTGGGTGGTTTGCAGCTCCTGGGTCAGGCAGCCCTCAGTCTGCTCATTCAGGGGTAACACCACATTATTTAACAAAACCAGCGACTGGTCGTCGATACCCCACTCTCCCAAATGCTGAGGGCAGGTGCATTTCGTGTACATGATCCCGCATGATTCTGTTCTCCCATTTTCTGATTTCAAGCAGCTCTCCAACCAAGTGCATAATACATGGCAACCGAACTGGCTTGGGCTCACCTTGTTCAATACCAAAAACTCAAAAAAAGATTTCTGATCTTCTTCCCCTTTTTTCTGTAATCCTGGGAAATCGGCTGGAAATACCCGACGTATTTGAATAAAATTTTTATCATACTGTAGAAAAACGAAAGCATTCTTGGAATTGCAGAGTTGCATTATAGAATGATTCTTTCTTAAAAGATCCTTTATTTTTTCATGGGAAAAGTGATCAAACTGGTAAGCCAGGAGGGAAAAGTTAGAGCAGCTAAGGTCCTTTTTGGAAAATTTCAGGTAAATGCTATATTTGGTTGGATCTGGATTTTCCAGCGTCCAAGTGCAGTTTGTAAAGTTTTTAGGAAACATTTCACTTACAGAATACGATCCATAAATGACTCCCTTCACCAGAGTTGAACACCAGAAGTCTTGGGCAGCATTAAATCCAAACATAACCAGGAGATAGGTGGAAAATATATAAATCAGCAGGTTACGAACAGCCTTCATCCTATGTCATTTGGCCTGTAAAAATGGCAATGAAAGTAAAATCCAAGTAGGAGTCTATGCGCATTGAAAAAAGAAACTCCTTCCAATATTACAGCCAGCTGTTTTCAAGATTTCAGTAAAAAAAAAAACCCTTTTTAAAAGAAGGGCAGGTAATTTTTATTTTATAACGCTGGAAAATTATGTTGCTGTGAGAACAGCGCCCTCACGTGGTCACTCACAAAGGCCAAATTCTCTACATTCAATTTTAAAATAATATTTAATAGATCATTAATAGGAATGCTCTAATTTATCTACCAGGATTTCCTCCAAGTGCGTTACGATTCAATTAAAAGAAAAAATAAAAATGTATTTTTTAATGTCGTAGCCTAAATGTTAATGCTTGAAATATTTTTTACACGGGCTATACAATCTTTTCTCTCTCAATCCTCTGCCTGCAGTAAACATCAACCCACAGAATTTAATCTGATAATCTGGCAACAGCTGTCATCACATTATTTCTTTTCTCTTAAATGTGAAAAGTAATTACGATAAATGATATCCACAATTTTAAAAGCACAAACGATAATTTGTTGCAGATGAACATTGTTTCCCAAATGGCCCTACTTGTCTTTGCAGGGGCCACCATGTGAACTGATGGGGAATTCCTGGGCAGAAACACCGGCATTCGTGTGGATTAATAGCATTTTTAAACCTTCATCTGAGGAAGGGGGCACAGATGGGGAGATACATAGGGAAGACTTGTTGTTCGACATCACCACTGAGAACCAGGATTTAAGGCAGTCATTTCAATGTGACATGCCCCCTTGGGGTACATAAAGTGGATCACTGTATTAGTATCCGTCTCCATAGGCGATGTCAGTGAAAAATCCCTGAACCCCAGGAACTGAGCTGGCTTCAGTCTTTTAAGCTTTTTTTTTTAAAATTCAGGCTATTTTACCTAGAGTTATCTATTGTAATTTAAGATTTACACATGGTAGATAAAAGACATTACCATATTCTTTCCTAGCAGATTTCGATGATTTAATTGCTCCCTTTCCTACCAACAGCTCCAAAGCTCCTCTTCTTTTCTTTTCTTTTTTTTTAACCTGACCTTGCATAATAAAGTAATCCTTGGTTATATTTACCTCTGTAAGTTGTTATCCAAAAATAACTTGAATTTTTTTCAGCGTTAACCTTTAAGAAGTTATTTCTTAGAATAAATGACACTGCTTTTTTGTTTAGCCTTTGAGCTGAGAAAAGTGATGCCAAGTTAATTTTAAAAGTCTTTAGGCTGCAGTCTCTTCCACTGTTCTGTAAACAGAGACAGACATACAGACATATAGATAGTTAAGAGTTTTCATGTCTTTGCCTGGGTCCTCTCTGAACCAAAGGATAAAACCCTCCTTCCCATTGCATAACCACACACCAACACATGCACACAAAATCAAGTGACTGGAGTCCCTGAAGATAGATCTGCATTTTTCCAGATCATAATTCAAGTTCTATGTCTCGATATAGGCAAAAACAGCCCCAACTCTAAATCTCCCTCCATAGCAGCAGTTTAAAATAACATCAGAACTGCTGGGACTATCAAAAACAGTGTTCTCTGTTTCAAGCAGGCAGCTCAATGCAGACTGCATGTTCTTCTTGAGAAATTAAAGCCAATGAGCATTTAGAGGTTAAAAAATAAGGAAAGTTGTAGGAAATTCTGGAAATAATTTCCTTTTTTTTTTTTTTCTGTAGCACTTTGCAGGCAATGCAGGTCTGCGCAGTGTTCGCCAGGATAGAGTGTAGGCGTTGGGAGCCAATGTGACAATAAGCGTCTAAATTAGGAATTCCATCCGTGAAAGGGGGCTTCATTTTATAATGGGTAACTGAAAAAAGAGGTCGTCTTTCTTTCCCTAATGAAATCCGGCACTTTTGCTTCCTTTTATTTGACAGTGCATGTCTGCATTGCTGTGCTCATCAAGGATTAGAAAGAGTGCGGAAATAGCTGATTTCACTGTCAAGCTTGCTCAAGAGAGCCCCCGTAGTATAATGCTCTTTATTTTCATGATTAAACCTCGGTGTAGGAAGTCTGGCTTTATTCTAAATAATCAAAAAATGAATCATTCAACTCTGCCCCCTCCCCCGCCGTCCCCGACTGCAGGGCCAGTTCAAACAATTGTGTTTTCACTCCCGAAGAGAGAAAGGATGGCGTGGGGGTGTCTAAGGGCTGGCCACCGAGGGCTCAAGGATGTTGTATTGATATATTTATTTATTTCTCTCCCGCTAAGAAGCAAACCGGCGTTTAGTTTTGCTATCCTCAAAACTGATTTTCTGGGTGACACTTTAGTTTAGTCGAACATAGACGGCGCCATCACTCCACTGAATTTTTCCCCCGTGGTAGACCCGTTGCCTCCCGTTATCTTAACTTCCTTTTAGCCCGAAATTTCCCCCCATAAAATTACCCCAATCACACACAACCGGCAGATCTAGGTGCCCCTGCCTGTTTCTTCCGAGCCAGCGCATCTCATGAAAACCAGACTTGTCTAACTTTTCAACGTCGGCGTTTAAGTCAATGCAGACAGTCGGGTGTGCGTGCAGCCCCTCCAGCTGCCAGCAACAGCCTTGCTTCCCCTCGTCCTCCCGCCGCGAACACCCAGCCTCCGGCGGCCCCCGGCAGAGGGAAGGCGACCCCGGGACCCCCTTCCTTACCTTCCACTCCAGAAAGCCCAGGGACGCTCTTGCTCTAAGACACCAGCGCGGGGACGCGTCCCGGCAACAGCGACGGAGAGACGCCCCTTCGGTCCCAGGCACCGTTGCCCATTTTCCCCGGCTCGGCTTCAGAAATCAGTATTTATTTTTTTTAAACGCATACGTAAGAGAAGCAAAGGATTGCGGGGGGAGGGAATCAAAGAGGGGAGGACGGGGAGGAAAAAAAGCCCCCAGGACCCCGGAGCCTGACGCCGTATCCAACTGAACCGGACCTCCAACGCGGCGGGGGAGCCCCCCGAGGAGAGACTCCGAAGGAACAAAAATATGCAAGCGGCTGAAGAGCGAGGGTCCGTTCCGCCAAATCCACCCGCGACAAGCCGACCAGCCCAGAGGCGAAGGGAGCGCGGGGACGGGAAGCGAGCGGCGGCGGCGGCGGCCCAGGCGGCTGGCCGGGCGGTGGGCTTGTCGCGCGAGCGCCCGCGGTCGGGCCGCGCAGCTGGGGCCCCTGCGCCTTCCCCGGCGCGCTCGCTCCCTCCGCCGCTCCGCGCAGGTGCCGCGGGCCGCCCGCCGCCGGGAGAGGGGCGCCCTGCGCGGGCGGCGTCGGGACGGTGAGTGCCAGCGAGGAGGGCGGCGCGGCCGGCGGCGGGGTACTCCGGCTCTGTCTCGGGGCACGCCGGCGCGCGGGGCTCGCTCTGCCCGCTGCGCGCGTGCGGGACGGGAGGACGCGCGCGTGAGGCAGGGGGCGCGCGCGAGGGAGGGGAAGGCGCGCGTGAAGGGGGTCGCGTGACGGTGGGGGCTCGCGCGCGAGGGAGTGAAGAGGCGCCCGTGAAGGCGGCGCGCGGGCGGCAGGGGCTCGCGCTCCCCGGGGCGCGCGGGCGAGAGGGGGCGTGGCCGCGCGCCGGCCTCCCGCGTACTCGCGGCGCGCGCCTCAGAGCGGGGCTCCGCGCGGCTGGCGTAGACTCGACGCGCGACGCGTGGCCGCCGCGGAGTTGCGCCCGCTGCGCGCGCGGGCGGGAGCCGAGCCTCCGGGAGCGGCGGCCCGAGAGCCGGAGCCCGGCGGGAGGGGGAGAGGGCTGCGCCGGGCCCTGGTGCGCCCGCGCGCCACGGCCGCTCAGAGCCCGCACGTCCCGAGAGCGGCCCTCCCTGCGGCGGGAGGTGCGCGCGCCCTCCGTTCCCGGCGCCGGGGCTGGCGGCGACCGACGGTAAGAGCGGCGCAGTGGGACGCGAGGCTGGGGGCGTGCGGGCGGGAAGGTGCTTGGGGAGCTGGGGACCAAACACCGCACTTGATCGTGTTTCTCTTTCAGCGCGGACTGTCGCAGCCGAAGAGCTGTCATTTCAGCCCCGGGATTCCGACGAGTGGACCCGGTCCCCCGCGGAGGGGCACCTCTCATCCCCGAGCTGCTGCGTGTCTCCGACTTGCAGCAATACTAGTTTTTCTCCGGGAGGCTGTAATTAACATCTTATTTGTTCTGGCCAGATACAGGCTTTGTCAGGACCGCGGTGCGGCCACCGAGGTTGGCATCTCGCGGTGCTCGGTGCATGGCAATGGGGATCATGGGTCTAAACTTCTGTTTTGTTTTCTTATTGTAGCTGATTTTTTTCCCCCCAAGTTTCCCTAGTAACAGGTTTGAGACGCGGGTGGGAAGAAACTAGAGAAAAGGGGAGGAGAAGCGATTAGATTCTTGATTAAGCAGCAAAAAGGATAAATTTTCACCCACTCCCCACCTATTTTTTTTTCTTTTTTTGCCTCCTGGACAGTTGACTGACAAGTATTTGATGAATTAGTTTCAGATACATGCTGCAAAAGGTCATTCGCCTACTATGTCCCTACTTGTAAACGCAGTTGGAGGTTTGCAAAACAAGTGCTCAAACAGTGCGGTGATGTGGTGGGAGGAGACCAAAATAGGTAATTCATATCAAGTGTCGGACTCTTCCTAAGGGTGAGTTGCTTGAACGGTAGGTCAAGTTGAATAAAACAATTTTTCATCGTTTTCTCTCCTAGTCTCCCTACGTTTTTTCTTCCCTTTGTCGTTCCTCCCCGCCCCCCCCCCCACATTCCCACCCTCAGGGCAATTGCATAGCCAAGAACCTCATTTGAAAAGAGGATCATCGTGAGAACAGGAAGGTGCTGATGATCTTTTATTCACCGGAGTTGTTTGAAATATTAAAATTGCTCCTTTACTTTTTAATACATATTAATAGGATGACCCTCTTCAAAGCTTTCTCTTGTAGGACAAGCGTTCAGAATAACACCCGTAGGGAAAAGAGTTAATCATTCCCCGTCCAGCAGGCTCTCACCTTGTTCCAGGAAAATCCACTGCCTGAGAGCTGCTTGGGTGGCGTTTTAGTTTTGTGTCATTTTGGTCATTACAATATTTTATATTCACATAAGTGATGTGAAAGGAAAAAAAGGTTCGTGTCCAGGGCATAATCCAAAATAACTATATCTTAAGCAAACGCATTTTCTTTTAAAAATAAACATTCAGCATACAATGGAGAAACACATTTAATTTATTTCATCTTCCTTAGAGATTGTAATTATGATGCTTGTAAGATATTATGGTCCTGTTATTTTGTCATAGAAAAAATAGAGATTAGTGACTTTTTTTAATGGGGAAAATGAGAATGTTTTTGAATAATCAGTACATAAAAAGGAGAGGAAACAATGTGAGGTTTAGATATGCTTCTATTTTGCATCAACTGGTTTCTCACATTATCTTTGACCACTGTGATTTTTGACGTGTCTTAGAAACTCATGTCATGACACAGTGACCTAAGAAAAACAGCCAAAAGGGACAATTTAAGAAGGCTTAATCCTAAATTGAAAGGCACGCTCACTCCGAGGGTCATTTATATTTAGATAGAATGCAGGGCTGGGTCAGGGAAAAAGCCACCTTTAATAAAGCACTTCACCCTTCACACTGTTTCCCATAACCTTCATAAATTGCAGGCTACTGACCTGGCCTGAAGATGATCCTGCTGGGGTATATTTATAGAAGGTGATTGTGGATGATAAATATGCCAAGCAAGACACCATCTCCAGTAACCCCAGGCTCGTCTGACTTCCTCAGGGGGTCATAATCAAGAATCACAAAAAGAACCATATATGCAGAATCTGGTCTGTGGACCCTGACTACAGCACAATCCAAAGGCCAAGGAAGGAAGAACCACAGCGATTCATGTCTGCACCATGATTCGCATGAAAGCACTGCTGGCACATTGACCCACCAACAGAAAGAGCAGCAGTTACACCCTGCAGGCAATCTTGTGTCCTCTCCTCCCTATTGAGATTGGCCTGTCTTCATGTTTTAATACACTGTAAAATCACCATTTCAAATTATAATGATCAGCTTTCATTGGCCTCTTTCACAAGTCTGTGTGTGTGTCTATGTATATATACAAATGCATATATATATATATATATATATATATACACATACACTTATTTTACATATATACACATTATATATATGATACCTACACCTATATATATAAATAAAAGTACATATACATATATTTAAATTGCTACATGTGTTTGGGAGGACGGTTTCACTATGTTGCTTAATATTTCTCTTAATAAAATGAAGTATTCTCATGCCAGCATTGCCCAATTAATTGTATAAGCTAATTTTCATCCATGTTCCTTGCCAACTTTTGAAAGGACTATCGAGTGTTAACACATCAAATACAGACTTGTATTTTCAACTGGCCCCATAGTATATGAAGTGAAAGTCTTTCAAATCTCTCTCCTATTACGTATACATTTTATTAAGATTACTTTAGAGAAATGAGGTTTCTAAGTGTAATTCATCTCTGTTCTGTTGCCTTTTTTTCTTGCTAAGTTTAGTCCTCTACATTTGAAAATGACCCCATCCTTCAAAATCGTTGTATAAAATTCAGCTATCACCTGCATAATTCTCAGACTTAAATCATTAGAATATGTTCACTCAGTTTTAGAAAGTGTTTTCTCTCCCCTCACCTTTTCTCTCATAGTATTTTTGGTATTACTCTGTTACCACATTCTAAACTTTATAATTTTCCTACAGTAAGGCTTTAAGAAGCACAAATAAATTTGTAGATTCTTCCTTCTTCAATATGCTCTAATTTTTCAATATTTAATGTCTCCAACATACACACACAAAAAGGCTTTGGAAACCACTAATTCCACAATTAAAGGAAATTAATAACTTCAATAAGAACCTGAACTAGCCTATTATTTACTATAATCAACTAATATTTTAATATATTCTGTTAATAAAATGGTCAAAATATTACATGATTAAATTGTTATGAGTACATACCTTATGTTTAAAATTAGCATATTTACAGTGAATTGAAATAATTTCTTTTTCTCCTTTTCCTCTGCTCTTCTGCCTCCTCAACTTTCTCTTCATTCTCCTCCTTCTCCTCTCTTTCTTCCTCCCTATTATTATTAAATAATGAAGTCTCTCAGGAACTCAGTTGATTTTCTTGGATATCTGTCAAAAAACAATTTGACTATTTTTTACTTGGACATCCTGAATAGAAAGTACGTGGAAAAAGTAGTAAAAAGTAAAGGGATAGAGCAGAGGACAGGGATATGTGGTATGATGGTTCTCCTGGGTTAGTCTAAACTTGCCCCACTCCAGGCATAGCCAGAGTTATTTTTAGTCCAAAGAGTCTATAAAGTTAGTATATTTAGCCATTATCTTTAATTTCTAGAATTTCAAATGAACTAGAAATCAAGATTCTTCATTTTTACCCCTGAACTTGACACTAATTATATACCTGACATGGACAAACAGCTGTAGACTGTCCAGATTTCAGCCTCCTCGCAGGAAAGGGTCTGACTAAATACTTTTTAAGGTTCTTCTGGTGTCTTCTAAATAAAAGAAAGTATCTCATAGGAAATAGAAGCAATGAGAGAAAAAGGCAACAAAACCCTAGACTAGGAAGAATCACAATTAGTCCATGGTAACTTCTGCTCTGTCATGATTTTTAAAACCTCTGTAGTTTTATCACTTTTGCTTTGTAGTTTTCCTTCCTTACTGTCAGTCAGCCCTTGACATCCTTATTCTTTTCTCATTGTGACCAATTTTTTTTCTTAGATTGAGTTCCCACCCTACCAATAAGTCTAACAAGAACTAAACCTGCAAGGACAACCTTATCTATTGAGCTTAATCAGCACGAGAGTTTGAGGTCCATTGATCACTCATTATTTCCGAACTCTTGTGTCTCTCCAGCCTTGTTCCTTGACAGTCCGGATCCACTAATCCCTACTATTCCTCTTTTTGCCTGATTCTCCCACTTTGCCTTCTGGATCTCACTCTTCTGCACCAACACACCCTCTTGCACAATGTTCGTTCTGTACCCTCTGTTGGCTGAGACCTGCACTTTTGTGAAGATGTGGCATCTCTTGCAACCATGTCAAGTAGAAGTCACTTAAATACCTGCTTCTTCCATCAACATGAATGACGGTGTGTGGGGACACAGGAACAGTGACTTTACTCTCCACTGCTGGTTTGAAATCTTTACTTCTCATGACATTTTTTCCTTAGAAGTTATACTATCTGCCTTTACCAACCTCACTCCTCCTTGCTATCATCTACCATCTTCCAAGTTTTTTCTTTTTCTTTTTCAGATTCTTTTCTTTTATAAAATTATAGTTGACATAAAATATTATGTTAGTATCAGGTGTACAACATAGTGGTTTAATAAATTATATATTATGAAATGCTCACCACGGTAAATATAGTCACCGTCTGTCACCATGCAAAGATATTACTTTGGGTAGTTATGAATATTTTAATAGTATTAATTCTTCCAATCCATGAACATGTTATATCTTTTCATTTTTTTGTGTTGTCTTCAATTTTTTTTTTTTTCCTTCAGTGTCTTATAGTTTCCAGACTACAGGTCTTCCACCTCCTTGGTTAAATTTATTTTTAGGCATTTTGTTCTTTTTGATGCAATTGTAAATGGAATTGTTTCTTAATTTCTCTTTCTGTTAGTTCATTATTAAAATAAAGAAACAACACATTTCTATATGAGATTTTTGAACACTGCAATTTATTGAATTCATTGATTAGTTTTAGTAGTTTTTTGGTCAAGTGTTTTGGGTTTTCTATATACAGTATCAGGTCATCTGCAAATAGTAGCAATTCTACTTTTTCCTCACCAATTTGGATGCCTTTTTTTCTTTTTACTGTCTGTTTGCTGTGGAGTACTCCAGTACTATGTTGAATAAAAGTGGTGAGAGGTGGCTTCCTTGTCTTGCTCCTGATCTTAGAGGAAAAGCTTTCAGCTTTTCACCATTAAATATGAAGTTAGCTGTGAGTTTGTCATATATGGCCTTTATTATGTTGATGTATGTTCCCTCTATACTCACTTTGTTGAGAGTTTTTATTATGAATGGATATTGAATTTTGTCAAATGCTTCTCTGCATCTATTGAGAGGGTCATACGGTTTTTATCCTTCCTTCTGTTAGTGTGGTGTATCACAGTGATTGATTTGCAGATACTGACACTGTCCTTGCATCTCTGGAATAAATCCTGCTTGGTTATGGTGAATGATCCTTTTATTATTTTTTAATTAACTTTGCTAATATTTTGTTGAGGATTTTTGCATCTATTTTCATCAGGAATATTAATCTGTAATTGTCTTATTTTGTAGTGCCTTTGTCTGGTTTTGTATCAGGATAATGTGGGCTTGCAGATGGCCACCCTCTTGCTATTTCTTCACTTGATGGTCCCTCTATGCCTGCATACCTCTGGTGTCTCTCGGTGTGTCCTAATCTCCTTTTTCTAAGGATGTCAATCAGATTGAATTAGGGCCCACTGTAGAGGACCTTCATTTTAACGCAATTACCTCTTTAAAGACCCTATCTCCAAAGACAGTCACATTCCAAGGTACTGGGGGTTAGATATTTAGCTTATGATTTTGGGTGAGGGATGCAATTCAACCCATAACACATATTAACTTAAAATAATAACAATAATTTGTTTTCATCATATATATGCAATCTGAGGAGGGTTCTGCTGGTGGGAAGGCTTGTCTCTGTTCCTTGCAATGTCAACTGGGATAGATAGACTCATACGACTGGAATTCAGGGTTGGCTGTTGACTGGGGTCTCAGCAGAAGCTGTTGGCAGGTGTCAGTCCCTCTTCACCTGGGCCTCTCCATAGGGCTGCTGGATCTTCCACACATCATTGCAGCTGTCTCCATGAGTCAGCATTCCAACATACAGGAAAAGAAAGCTGCCAGTATCTTAAGTCTGTGTCTGGAAACTGGCATAGCATCAAATCTGACGTTATTCTATTCATGGAAGCAGTTACTAAACTTACCCAGATTCAAGGTGCCTGTGGAAGAGGAGGGGGGTGTTGAATAGTAGAAGAAATATCTCTAGTTCTAGTTCTCAATGTAATCACATCTCTCAACGGAAAGAATGCCAAAGAATGTCGATGTGTGGTGCACAATCTGTTTATTGACATCTTCTTGGTGGATTATATCATTTAAAACATTAAGTATTATTCCATAATCAATGACATCTGCATTTCTGATGTGTCTATTGAAGTGAGTGGACAGTGTTAAATAGGTCAGGTTCAAAAATAGTGTCCATTAATATCCCACTAGAACCTTCTATATTGGAGGACATTTCTAAAGGGTAGGGATATTGTGTTATGCCTATAATTAGTCTTTGGAAGAACACCTGGTAAAGATATATTGGCTGGCCCACTGATTGATATTCTTTTTGTTGTTACAGAATGCTGTTTAACAAAAAAACCCATGCTTATGTTTCCTTTCCCCAGGAATATACCAGATTATGCTAAATATCATGAAATACGAAGCATATGCATTATTCCTGTAACTGTCCCCTCTTGTAATATCCCTAGTAACGGCCATTAGATTAATACCATGGTTTCCTACTATATTTAGGCTGGTTCCTCTTTGTCACCATGTTGTTTTCTATGTATTCACAAACCACCTTTTCAATAATTTATTCCACAATTTTTCCAGAATCAATATTGAATTCATTAGGATTTCTAGAAATTAGTTCTTTCTCCCTTTTAAAATAGAGTCAATATCCACCACCTGATACCATCTTTTCCCTGTGTCCACTCTCTTTCCAAGATCTCTCAAATATCATTGAATATGGTTTCATAAGAACATTTATACTTCCTTTATATATATATTGTGATGTGATTTTTATAGACCAGGACATTTGAAACTGTGTAAGGTACAGAAGGGTCCTCTTACTATTTTCTTGATTTCTTCAGTATCATTTCATTCATACATTCCTAGACCATACTTCCAAGGTGAAGGATCATTCTCTTTTTTGGCAGGAAATGAAATGCAAGCAGCAATCAAAAGATGCTGCTTTCCCTTTGTCTTCTATTATCACTTAACTTTGGGTGCCATGAAGGTAGGATTTTCTTCAAACTTCCTGTTATTTCACATTTGAACTTTTTTTTGTTTTATTTTCCACATGTGGACATCTTTCTCTTTTATTAATATCATTACAAAATCGAGCCTGTGTTTGAGGGTTCCTACTGATGAAACTGACTGTCTCACATAACCTTGGCCTTAATTAACAGGAGTTGTGCAGATTATCCATTTTGGGTGATTTATTTTCTTAATAATTTAATAACATTTTTCCTTGAAGATAAAATAATCTATTAACCATTTCAAAGTCTTTTGGAGGGCAAGTTGTTTACTAAAATCTCTTGTATATATCCTGAATTTTAATACTATGGAGAATTTGACAGTTCTAATTTATAGAAAAGGCATTTCCTTAAATAGGTTATGTTTTAATTTTGTTATTGAAGATGAAATCTTAGGCAAATTTTCCATTTCCATATCAAAAACTGTCTTTCTATGATCTTAGTTTCTTTACTAAGGGAAAAACTGGTAAACAGTTTCTCACAAAGTTCTCTTTCTAAAAGCCACCTAACTTCCTTAATTGACTCTTTCAATGTCAATATTGGAAATAATTTCTCTATATCCTAGAGTCTGCTTAGAATTTTTGTGGAGTCGATGCTGCCCAGACAGCAGGCACAATATCCAGGTGACATTTTTATCCTTAAAACATTAACTATAAAGGAATTATTCAGCGACTTAAAAAAACCCTGCTAATTTGGTATCAGTTATCTAAATTCATCTTCATATTTTCTTTATAGGAAAGAGGAGGGGATTCAACATGGATTTTATTAGTTTCTTCCCTTTGTGCCTCTCTTGAATCAAACTGACTTAGAACAACTAAAAACTTCACTTTAATCTACCACTAAGATAGAAAAATGCAGATATATATCGGCTTAATCATAGTTTCCCCATCGGCTAAAAATGAAGCATCCTCATTGAACAAATGCTACCTTCCAGATAACTGAAGACATTAAACACAGGAAGAATCTCATGCTCCACATATGCCACTTCATCTTTATTCTACTCAAAGTTTCATTCTTCATGCTGTCCTCATTTCAGGGCCTCCAGTAACAACAGAATGTACACTGAGGCTAAATTTTATTTTCTTCAAGAAAGTAACTTGTAAACGGAAAAAGAAAATCTAGATTAAGCACAAATACTGGTGATGATACATCATTGGTTTCATCTACTCGTCCTTTTATACACAAGCCTTTGTCACAGTCTTAGAGAATTATAGATCTTCATAACTGTAAGCAACAAAGAAACAGTTGACTCCTGTGTTTCTGAAACCATCCCATCATCGGTGTCAACAGCGGTGTGTTTGTTAAAACACATGCCTTGGAGCCCCTTCCTCAAGGATTCTCATTCTCGAGGCTTTCTAGGCTATATTTCTAACCCTGACCCCAAGTGATTCTTAGGATCAGACAAGTTTGGGAAAAAATGGTGTAGAGTCCTCATTTTACCGATTAGGAAACTGGGATACAGGCATCAATGGTGAACCACCCCATGTTTCCCAGACAGGCAATGGCAGAGCTGGGATGAGAAACTAGGTTTTTATGGACTGTTGCTTTCCAAAACCATATCTAATTTTATATATTTTTCCTGAACCCTGAATAATTTTTCATCCATTTCCCCAGAGTAGATGTTTTTATCATTATGTATATTGAATTATTTAACTAAAAAATAAGACTGCATCATCTCCTCTTTTGTGATTCTAAAATATACACATTGTTTATCTTTCTTCACTGGGTCTTGCATGATAGCTGCTAAGAGTGAGCCACCTGCCCACAGTGTGAAGCCATCCGGGTGACCCTTCTTATCTGGGCCCAGATGGAGCTATGATTAGACATCTTAAAATAAGCTTTGATGGGTGCACTTTGAAATTAATTAATTAAAACTGTGTTTGGAAATCATGGAAGTAAAAGAGGTCTATTCAAAGAATAATAAAATATTATTAACACATCTGTTTAGAAGGATGTTTGTTTTGCCTCTGTTCCAGCAGCATGTGCTTTACTGGAAATAATTCAAAGAAGATTATCACAGCCCTCAGTGCAAAGATAGCCAAAACATGTTAGTGCTGCCATATGGAATCGATTCAGACAAAGATTTGGATTCTGCCTTGGCTTTCTAATGACTGTGTAAACACGGGCAAGTGACTTTAGGTGTAACTCTCAGTCTGGTAAAAAATTAGTTAAGACAATGCCACTTCATATCACTGTTCTGAAGATTAGGGACAATCTGGTAAGTGCCAAATAGGGTGGTGGGAGTGAGAAGGACCTCAATAAATGGTAACAATTAGCATTGTTTACAAGCATATTATACGGCCCTGAGTCAAGCAAGCACTGGCAATATAAACATCAATTCTGAAATTTTTGTTTTCAAGACAAAGGAAAGATTTGACTTAGAATTCTCTATAGTGCTGAGCAGGGAAGAGGAAAAGGGGCTCCACATCTAACACTGTAACTGTGGTCCACTTACATTTTACTTAGACTAGAGACTACTTGCTCTATCAAATATTCCAAGTACTCAGCAGAGAAAAGTTAAAGTTAAAAAGAGTTAATCTACAAATCCATTCTGTGTTATGGTTTAACTATTAAAATGATTTGAGAAGGACAAGTATCAAATGATTTCACTCATCTGTGGAGTATAAGAACAAAGAAAAAACTGAAGGAACAAAACAGCAGCAGAATCACAGAACCCAAGAACGGACTAATAGTTACCAAAGGGAAAGGGACTGGGGAGGATGGGTGGGAAGGGAGGGATAAGGGGTAAAAGGGGCATTATGATTAGCACATATAATGTAGGGGGTGAGGGGCACGGGGAAGGCAGTATAACACAGAGAAGACAAGTAGTGACTCTATAGCATCTTACTACACTAATGGGCAGTGACTGTAATGGGGTATGTGGTGGGGACTTGATAATGGGGGGAGTCTAGTAACCATAATGTTGCTCATGCAGTTGTATATTAATTAATGATACCAAAATTTTAAAAAAAGCTTAAAAAATAAGATAAAATGATTTGAGCAAATTTGGCTACATATATACTTTCTATGAAAAGCAAAATAAAATCCAGATATAGAAAAATATTTTAAACAGTTTTATAGAGATGGTATCATTAGGTCATTAACTTTGTAATTTGACTGATTATCAGTAAATTCTCAATATGCTTAAATTCTTTTCAAAAACTATTACTTGTATAATAGGATATGGATTATGTTTTCTTCAAGCAGTGAATATCTAAACATAAATCTGTCCTCATTTGTGAATATAACATTTAGTTATTAGTGACATATAAAACCAGCATTCATAATTACTAAATTATATTGAATAATTTTATGAGACTTGGGTAATGAATATCAAGTCCATGATTCAAAACAATGTTAGCATTTTAAACTCAAACTTAGTTTTATTTCTATGAAAATAACAGAAATAACATACTATCAAAATATATATTAAAATTGTCCTGTATGTAAGAAAATGGTATTAGAATCTTTAGATCTACTTTTCATATTTTTATTTTTTATTTTGGTATCATTAATATACAATTACATGAGCAACATTGTGGTTACTAGATTCCCCCCATTATCAAGTCCCCACCACAAACCCCATTACAGTCACTGTCCATCAGCATAGGAAGATGCTATACAATCACTACTTGTCTTCCCCGTGCACCCCCTCTACATTATGTGTGCTAATCATAATGCCCCTTTTTCCTCTTATCCCTCCCTTCCCACCCACCCTACCCAGTCCCTTTCCCTTTGGTACCTGTTAGTCCATTCTTGGGTTCTTGATTCTGCTGCTGTTTTGTTCCTTCAGTTTTTCCTTTGTTCTTATACTCCACAGATGTGTGAAATCATTTGGTACTTGTCTTTCTCCGCCTGGCTTATTTCACTGAGCATAATAGTGATCATCTTAATATTCAAGGGTTGCGTAAGAATGGACTCAAGACATATGTTGACTAACAATTTTCATGGTTTTTCAATCCAAGTGATTAAAAAGTTTGCTGAAAGAGGCTTTGAATGTGAAGTTTTATTCTGAGATGAACATTTCTAGCTAATGTCAAACTACTTATAACCTTCTGAAAAACACTCAGAGAATATGAGTTTGGCAGTATAATTGAGTGCTTTCATAATAAAACCTAAATAATTGGAAAATTAAATTTCTGTTGTGTGCTTCCAGTAAAAAGCAGATTGTAATATTCATTGAAAAGTTAGTTCATGTGAATTAAAATTAAAGATTAAACTCTAGCTGTTATTAGATATTGATGTTTTTAAAAGGAATTAAATGCTGTTTGGGGGTTATTATTATGTTACTAAATTACAACACTCTTTCCAAGCAATTACTAGCTGTAAGAGTCAATTGACAGAACTAATATTTTCATTTTCTAAAAATGGTTAAGTTTATCAATTAATGCAAAAAGAGAAAATGACTCATGGAAACTTTTGAAGAGAACCCTGTATAAATTGTCAATTTTTCTTACTCTTTGAGTCTCTATAAATAATCACAATGTAGCCAATACATCAAATTCTCATATCAATACCCATGGAGCTCATAGAATTTTTTAATTCTATTGAAATTCAATAGAAATTCTAGAATCAGATGATATCTTCTGTTATGTAAAGAAAATTGATGCTGAGACCTGAATAGTTTATCAGATTTAATACAATGTATCCAAAGCAGTTTGATTCCTCCTTGTATATTCTCATGTCCCTCGGAATGTGGAATGGAGCCAAATTTTAGGTGTACAAACCTAAACTTTGAAAAAATTCCTACATGGTCTGTTTAAAATTTTTGATATTTTAATATGATAGTTTAAGCACAGTTATTTCACTTCCATATTTTCTCAACCTGTTCAGTTTAAATTCGTATGAGAGACACAGTCATCAGATAAGATTGAAAGAACATTTGAAACCTATATGTGAGAAGAAAATACTTTCATGAACTTCCTAGTAATAAGAATGAGCCAGCCTGTTGAGGTAATCTTATAAATAAGTTAGCTGGAGTTTTGTTACCATACCTTCTACCAGATAGATAGATAGATTGATGATGATAGATGGGTAGAGAAATAGATTATAGATAGCTCAACCAATCTGATGTCATTAGGAGTCTTCTATATCCCCTGAGATCCTAATAAGAATGCTTTAATACCCCATTTTCACATCTGCGGAGTGATTAAATCACAACCCACTCAACACACAATTTGATATTACACATGAGACATGCATATTCCTAAAATTCCCTTTAATAATGAGGCCACCTTCCTCTTCTATCTTCTCCACCTCTTCCACCTTTCCTCTCCTCTTCCTTAGGAACAATGACCAAAAAATTATCTTATTTTCAATCATGTCCCTATACCCCCCAAACTCATCTTACCTCCAAGCAGCTCACCAAGGCACTTTTCCATAAAAAAGAGATTTCCTCCCTGAACAATGTTCTGATATCAGCTACAAAGATAATTAATTTCAATCTTATATAACTAAATATCAAAATTAATTTTGATATTGCTGATTATATTTTGCATATTGTATTGTCTAAGAGGGTGAATTCTGAAATAAAAAAGCTAGGTCTGACTTGTAGTACTACCTCTTATAGGAGATTTTAAACTTCTCCTCAAACTCAGTTTCTTCATCACAAAAATGGGGAGAATGATGCTTACCATATAGAGTTGTTGCAGGATTATGGTTCGGACCATTACGTACTGATTACTATCTCCAGTCCATCAAGTTTCTTCAGATATAAATTCAGTTTTTTCAGATATAAAATGGAGATAGTAATAGTAACTGCTTTATAAAGTTGTTGCGAGATATAAGTAAAAAACGCAACTAAAATTCTCAGCACAATAAGTAGTTCATGCCATGCATGCAGCAGTGAGCAATTTTATTGCCATTATTAGTGGTAATTTAACATCATTTTTCTATATACAATATATTTAATACACCCAGCAATTAATTATAACAATAATTGCTCATTATTTCTCTTTTAGTAACATTTTTATATATAATATTATATCTGTTTATTGTCCACCCTCTAAGCAAGTCTTTCTACTGGGTCCACAAATGCAAATTCAAATGTTAGCATGTATTTAATAGATAAATATAAAAATATGAAGGAATAAATAAGTACTCTCCATTTTACAATGCTGATGCCCTTGATGATTATTTAATAGTAAACTTCACATTAAGAAAGTAAGATTACCTGTGGTCCTTGTTATCTCTCACCTAAATTTTTGTAATAGAATGACAGTCTATTCGGGATAGGCTTCATAGATTACTGTTTCTTATATGTGTGTGTGTTTTGAGGAAGCTAATGGAGGGAGTGGCAGAATAGAAAAAAGTACAGATCATGATAATAAACTGAATCAAAATTAGTAACTTAGGAAAGTATAGGTGGTTTTCAATATATCATGTAGGAAGTTTAAGGCATATTTTGCATCTGTCAAACAAATTGTAATCAGAAAGAGGAGGATAACTTAAGTGGTGTAGAAGAGATTTCTAACTAAATCTTTTGGCTGGGTTGATGCTCATTTCCTTAGTTGAGCTTTTGAAGTAGTGACCTGGAAATAATTCCTAAAGGTCCTTGCTTATTAAGATGATTTGCTGTTATGGCAATAATACAATCTCATTTTAGATAGCATCCGAAAGATCAGTGCAATGATCTACCTCTTCCTCCAAGTCCAAGGTTTAAAACATTTCTTTAAAAAACAGGTCTATTCTCCAGGCTAACTTCATATCCTCTTGATTTCCAGCCAATTTTTAATTGAATTCAGTTAGTTTAATTGCTCCTCAGAGATGTCCATAAAATGCTCTCCCAGATTTCCTAGCAGAAGTGCCATTGTCTCTGCTCAGCATTCCCAAGCAGACAGCAAAATTGCTATCAAGCTCTGTCTTGCTCAACAATGACTCTTTAATGCGGTCATCTCATGTGCTTTGTGTTTCAATTATAATTTAGAATGAATTAAAATCTGTTTAAATGGATAGCATCATCTCTTAGTACTCTTGATGGAAATACATTTCAGAACATTCTCTCTCTTTAAGGGAGCAGAATAAAAGGGTGTGTCATATATATCCCCAATTTTAGAGCATCAATTTTGTTTCCCTTTATAATTTAATTCTATATTTTCATTGACACTTATCAAGCAAATACAACACGGTGATGTAATTATGCTATATACTCTTTGTAGGTGGAGCATCAAAATTTTACACTTAAAGATACTTAAAATTGCAGGATTTTGTATTTTGATATTGTAGAGCAGATTTTAGAATTAGGTTGTTCATGGAAGTGGGTGAAATTATTTGCTCTGATATTGAAGGATCCTATATGATGTTTCAACATAAGAAAAAATTCATAGATTTAATTCTAAGATTATAAAATCATTAATAATAACATCATGCAAGAGTATAACAATTTATAGTTTATGAAGGAGTCCATTCCCATGTATTTGATCGTTTATGTCAGTCCTCTGAAAGAGCTAGGACTGGCATTATTATTACCATTTCATAGGTCAGAAGTTGGCAAACTATTGCCTGTAGGCTAAATCTGGCCAGCCACTTGTTTATATAAATAAAATTTTACTGGATCACAGGCATGTCCGGTCATTTACATATTGTTTATGGTTGCTTTGGAGCTGTAAGGGCAGAGTTAAGTAGTTATGACAGAGAAGTACAGCCTACAAAACCTAAAACATTTAGTCTCTAATCTTTACAGAAGAAGTTCATTCAACCCTGTTATAAATACTTAAACTGAAATGCAGGAAGTTTGAATAATGGGTCCATATTTATATATCAAATGTAGTACACATGTGGAGTCACTTATCAAATTCCAATTCTTTTGAATCCAAGTCCAGAGTTATTTTCTCTTTAACTTCATATGAATATTAGCAAGAAACACCCATCTCAATAATGGAAAGCCTTTTAATCTATTTTTATTTGATTTGATGGCATAGATACTATTTCGATGTCTGACTAATTAGTTATCTGAAATCTACAAGGGATAGAATTTTGGATGTTAGGGGAAAAACTGAGGCATTAATGTACCATGATCCATAGCCAGTACATCATTCCTGAGACTCCAGCAGTACAGGTTACAAACCTTTTGCCACAGGGATACGCACATTTTTGGAAGCCCAAACTCAGGAATAGGGTGCCCAAAGGGAAGGAAACTTGAGTGAGAAGGGTTGTTGATGGAAGATGAAGTCAGAAAACTGTACCACCATCAAGGTTGCATACGAACAAATGAAAATATCCTGGACTTCCAGGGCACTGCTGTGCCCTCTATTATAACTGTGGCTTTCTAGATTCCTTGAGCTCTTAGAGGCTTTTCTGGCCATTGCGATAGGTTTTTCCATACTAATAATAGGAATCTAGGTTTTTATCACAGAACTCACTATGTCATTTCAACAAACACCAGGATACTTAAAAACATTTTACTTTCTTATTCCAATCTCTGAGCATGGCTTGGCAATTTCAAAGAATCTTACTACCTTATTAATAAAGGTCAGGGTATTTAATGTTATTTTTTTGCTTGAATATAAATTGCATTTTATATTAGCCCATTGCTTCCTTATCTTTATTTTCTCTTTAAAACTCTTTATTTCTCTAGTGTACTAATATGCTCTGTTTTTAAGTTTTTTGCTCCAACTAAGTTATGATTAAAAACATATAAATAAAATTTCATGCGTTTAAATCACTTTGACTTACAAATTAAACTTTTTCAAGATCTTAAAAATTTTAGACACCAATCCCAATTACATAATATTAATAGATGAGTAAGTCTCTCAGTTTTGTCATGTTCATTGATTTATAGGTGTGATTCTTAAAAGTTGCATACACAAATGATACATATAATTTCATAAGGAACATGTGTTCATTAAGAAATGTGAACATTTGGGGGAAGAAAAATATTCAGAACTAAACACAATAAGATGTGCACTTACAATCACCCACATTCTTGCCCATGCATATGTACATATACACAATTGTATCATCCTATATATAATATTCTATAACATCCCTTTTTAATTGAAAAAATATTTTTGAAATATATTAATAAAGTAAATGATGTAAAGAGGTATGTTGTACTTCTCATATTTCAAAGTAATAAAGTAGAAAAGTTCATACTACAATATGAAACCATTTTATAAACCTAAGAATTTCAAAATCATATAGCATATGGCACATTGAATAATAAGAGTAAACACGGGAAACAAGCATAGCAGTTTCAGGATGGGGGTTGACTCTGGATAAGGAGGAAAGAAAAAAGGATGTGGTAATAGTGTGTTTACACTGTACCTGCTTATTTTTTTACAAAATGATTTGTGGGGTATATTGCAAAAATTTAACATTTGTTATATCTGATTATGTCATTCTGTTTTTATGCTAGTGTCATACTGCTTTGGTCACTACAGCTTTGTCATAAAGTTTGAAATCAGTAAGTGTATTGCCACCAGCTTTGTTCTTTTTTTCCACAAGATTTTGGGTATTTGGAGTCTTTTTTGGTTCATAATAATTTTAGGATTGCCTTTTCTGTTTCTGTGAAAAGTGCCTTTGGAATTTTGATACAGAGTGCATTGAATCTGTAGATCCTCCTAGGTAGTATGGGCATTTTTAACACTCTTAATTCTTCCAATCCATGAAATGGGGTATCTTTCAATTTATTAATGTCTTTCTCAATTTCTTTTATCAATAACATTATTTTCAGGGAACAGGTCTTTCACCTCATTGGTGAAATTTATTCTTCAAAATTTTTATTTTGATGCTATTGTAAATGGAATTGTACATGTGAGTATTTACAAGCAGCTTTAATTGTAACATTTTTAAGGGGCTTTTAGATGTTTGTACCTGACAAGCTAACATCAGTAATTGTCTAGCTAATTGAATTTATCAATGATTCAAGAAACATGATTAAAATGCTTAAGATGGTGCCTTAGGTTTTGACATCAAGTTCTATGGTAAATGGAATTGTACATGTGAATATTTACTAGCAGGTTTAAATGAAACACACAGGGGCTTTTAGATGTTTGTACCTGACAAGCTAACATGTAGCTAATTGAATTTATCAATGATTCCAGGAACATGATTAAAATTCTTAACATGGTGCCTTACTTTTGACATCAAGTTACTTTAAACTCAACTTAAGAAGAAATCTTTGTAAAAGTTTAAAAAAATAAGTTGCAAATATAAGAATTTTGAATGGGTAAAAGAAAAGATGACCAGATTCTCACCTTTCCCCAGGAACTAGTGTGTGCAATTAGAATAACTTAGTTTCCGCACCCCCTAATACAGACAAAAGAGAAAATGACAAAGGAAGTGATTGAAGGTGAAGACTGATAAATGAGGAGGGAGATGGTTGCTCTGGATTATGCAGCAACTTCTAACTGGCCTCCAGTTTGCCCCTCTCCAATCAAGACTATATTTTGTTGCCAAACTAATTGTTCTAAAGCATTATTTTTAGAATCATTCCCTAACTCAGAAAATGTTAACTAAATCAAATGCACACTTCTCTGCTAGTCTTCTAAGATGTTCCATAATCTTTGCTCACCTAACCGCCTGTGTGTACTTATGCTCTTCTTGAGTGAGAACTATTTCCTTTGCCAGCCTGCAATTGCATCATGATAATCTCACTCTCCAGTTCTTTTCCAGTTATGTCCTAGCCATAAATTAATTTGAATTGAATAAAGTACATTCATTGAACTCCTTCTCTACGTAAGATACTCTGAGAGATGCTGAAGTGAATCCAAACACCACTCTCACTACTGCACACAGTGTCTTTTACATGCCAGATGCCGAGAGGGTATACAAGGTAAGGGCCGAATACATGGCCAGTGCTATTATAAGTACATTTCCACCTTTCCCTTTGCCCCTCCTTTTTTGAACAAGATACCAAGATTCATTTCCTCCATGACCCCTTCTTAATTACTCTAATTCTTAATAATTTCTTTCTTTTAAAGCTCTTGCAGTCTGTAGTCACTACTTAAATTTTAATCCAAGGGCCAGAGTTTATTTTAAATGTCTTAGGCAAATGCCTGTTTATTGATCATATTCAGACGTTGCCAATACTTTTAATAATTCATAAACATTACTATATTTGATATATAATACCTAGTAATGATAACTCTACCACATGAGCCATAATGAAATATTTAACATTGGTACAGTAGTCTAACAGAAAATCTATTTTGAAAAAGTTCCACTTTTTAGTAATGTTTTAATAGCTCTAAAAAAAATCCAGAATCTAATGAAATTTAAAGCATTGAATTTAGCCGTAAAGTTTCCTTTCATCTAGAAAAGCCAGTCTCTTCCTTTTGTGCCTTTCATGATGCTGACATTTAAAAATATTTCAGACCAGTTGTTCAATAGAATGTCCCTCAGTTTTAGTTTTTCTGCTTAGTAATTCATCATCATATTTGGATTAAATATTATTTGGAAATAACATTTGATATGTAATGTGCTCTTAATATATCACAGCAGGAGCTGCACAAAATCACTGTGTTCCACTAATTTTGATGTCTTGATTGAGATGTCTGACAAATTTTCCATTGTCAAGGTATCCTATTCCCTTTTTATTAAATAAGTAATATATTAATAGGAAATCTTTGAGACTATATGAATAGCCTACTCCCCCAAAATTGTTCACCTAATAGTTTTAGTATCAACTGATGATTCCTCTCTATATCATTTACTATTCTAGTGGTTTTTGAAGGTAATTTTCAATCTGTCATTCTTTCTACATTTATTATTCATCATTCTTCTGCAACGAAAAGTCTCCCTCCATTCTATTTTGAGTATCTCCACAGACTCAGTTAACACAAACTTTTTCTCTCTTTCTCTTAGAGATACACAAACTCACAACACACACACATTCAATATGTAGATACTCCATTACTGTAATTGTTATTTTTGATGCTCAACATGTTCCAAACAGGAATCTTTCAAGGTGGCTTCCATCCTGTGATATATCCTCTTCAGGTTTTGAGTACTCTCTTACTCTCAGCACAGCAACGAGGTATTCTGTACATTACCTTAACTTGCACTCTTCACAGTCCAGTCCTGGAATCTGCTGTTTCTCCAGTAATCTTTCTTAAAAAATTTAATAAACAAAATATGGGCACTAGATACTATCAGTGCTATTGAGATATCATCGCTTCCAGGCCCATTCCATGATCAGAGCTGGCAAAATCACATATTCGTGTTGATATTTTCAAATCCAAACACATTTACTGGGTTCCTTCTCCCCTTCTTACATTACCTATTTACATCTTTCCTCTCTTACCTTGAGAACCTTGGTTCTAAACAATATTAATATATTTATTTGGTTAATTAAGCTACAGAGTGGTTTTAGAATAAAAACATCACTGCCTGGTTTTTCAGATATTTCTGAAATTCATTTTGTTCTTACACTAGTTTTCTTGAATGTCTGCAGTAAGAGACTGTGTCCACGATTGCTGTACAGGCAGGCCTCAGAGATACTGTACATCATTTCCAGACCACAGTAATAAAGCCAATATTGCAACAAAATAAGTCGAATGAACTTTTTGATTTCCTAGTGCATATTAAAGTTATGTTTCCACTATACTGTAGCCTGTCAAATGTTCAACAGCATTGTCTAAAAAAACAAGGTGCATATTTAAAATTTAATCTTAAAATATTTCATTGCTGAAGTATGCTAATGATCACCTGAGTTTTCAACAGGTCATAATCTTTTTGCTGGTGGAGAGTTTTGCTTTGATGTTGATGGCGGCTCACTGATCAGGATGGTGGTTGCCGAAGGCTTCTTAACATAAGACAGCAATGAAGTTTGCTGCACTGATTGATTCTACTTTTCAGGAATGATTTCTCTAGAGCACGTGATGCTGTTTGATCATACTTTGCACACAGTAGAACTTTTTTCAAACTGGATTCAGTCCTTTCAACCCCTGCTGCTACTTTATCAACTAACTTATGTAATTTTCTAAATCCTTTGCTGTCATCTCAATAATCTGCACAGCATCTTCATCAGGAGTAGATTCCATCTCATGAAACCACTTTCTTTGCTCACCCATAAGAAGCAACTCCTTACCTGTTAAAGTTTTATCATGAGACTAAGTAATTCAGGCTTCACTTTTAATTCTAGTTCTCTTGTTACTCCCACCACATCTTCAGTTGCTTCTTCCACTGAAGTCCTGAGCCCCTCAAAGTCATCTGTGAGAGTGGAAATCAACTTCTCTCAAACTCATGTGAATGTTGATATTTTGACCTCTCTTTCCCCCAGATCATGAAAGTTCTTCATGGCATCTAGAATGGACACTCTTTCCAGAAAGTTTTCAATTTACTTAGCCCAGACCCATCAGAAGAATCACTATCTATAGTAGTTATAGCCATACAAAATATATTCCCTAATTAATGAGACTTGAAAGTCAAAATTAATCCTTGGTCCATAAGATACAGAATTGATGTTCTGTTAGCAGGCATGAAAACAACATTAATCTTGTCCATCCCTAGTATAGCTCTTGGTGACAAGGTACATAGTCAATATTTTGAAAGGAATCTTTTTTTTTCTAATCAGTAGACCTCAACACTTTAAAAACCATGTGGTAAACTGATGTACTGTCATCCAGACTTTGCTGTTCCATGGATAGAGAGCCCAGGCAGAGTAGATTTCGCGTAATTCTTAAAGGCCCTAGGATTTTCAGAATGGTAAATGAGCACTGGCTTGAATTTACATTCACTAGCTGTGTTAAGCCCTAACAAGAGAGTCGGCCTGTTCTTTGAAGCTTTGAAGTCAAGCATTTACTTCTCCTGTCTAGTTAGGAAAGTCCTAGATGGCATCTTCTTCCAATAGAAGGCTGTTTCATCTACATAGAAAAATCTGTTGTTTAGTGTAGCCCCCTTCATTCATGATCTTAGCTAGGGGTTGTCTGGATAACTTGCTGCATCTTCTCCATCAGCACTTGCTGCTTCACCTTGAACTTTTCCATTATGGAGATGGCTTCTTTCCTTAAACTTTGTGAACAAACCTCTGCTAGCTTCAAATTTTTCTCCTGCAGCTTCCTCACCGCTCTCAGCCTTCACAGAATTGGAGAGCATTAGGGCCCTGCTCTGGATTAGGCTTTGGCTTCAGGGAACATTGTGGCTGGTTTGATCTTCTGTCCAGACCATGAAACCTTCCCCAGATTTGTAATAAGACTGTTTCACTTGTCATTCATGTGCTCACTGGAGGAGAACTTCTAATTTCCCTCAAATTTTTCCTGTGCATTCACAGCTTGGCTAACTTGTTTGGCCTAGGAGCCTAGCTTCCAGCTTTTCTTGGCTTCTGACCTGCCTTCCTCACTGAACTTAATCATTTCTAGCTTTTGATTTAAAGTGAAAGATGTGTAACTCTTCCTCTCACTTGAACAATTAGAGGCCATTGTAGGGTCATTAATTGGCCTAATTTCAATGTTGTTGTGTCTCAGCGAATAGGGAGGCCTAAGGAGAGAGGGAGGGACAGGGCAACAGCTGGTCGTTGGAGCAGTCAGGACACACACATTTATTAACTAAGTTCACCGTCTTCTATGGGCACCATTTGTGGGCTCCAAAGCAATTATAATAGTGACCTCAAACATCACTGATCACAGATCAACACAGTGAATAAAATTATAATGAAAAAGCTTGAAATCATGCGAGCATTACCAAACTGACACAGAGACACTAAGTGAATAAATGCTGTTGGAAAAACCATGCTGATAGACTTGCATGTTGCAGGTTTGCCAGAGACCTTCAGTTTGTGGGGAAAAAAAACAGTATCTGCAAAGCACAGTGAAGTGAAGAGCAGTAAGACAAGGCATGCCTGTGCACATTATACCCTGACTTACAATGGTTTGACTTACAATTTTTAACTTTAAGATGGTGCAAAAGTAATACATATTCTGTAGAAACTACACTTTGAATTTTGAGTTTTGATTAGGTCTTGTAAAAGAAAAGTGACATAACAATAATTTTTGGAAAGTAAGGGATAACTGTATTTCCAAAGTCCTCTCTCCCTTTAGGGTTATGGACTGAAGGTTTGTATGCCCCCAAATTCACATTTGAGTCCCAAACCCTCAGTATGATGATATTTGAAGGTGGGCTTTGCAGAGGTAATTAGGTTTAGATGAGGTTATGACCTTAGGGTCTTCTTGATGGGACTAGTGTCCTTATAAGAAGAGAAAGAGACTGTAGCTTGCTTTCTCTTCTTTAAGTAAAGACACAGTAAGAAAGGATCCGTCTGCAGGCCAGGGAGAGGGCCCTCACTGGAACCCAACTGTGCTGTGTTCTGATCTCAGACTTCCAGCTTCCAGAATTGCAAGAAAATAAATTTCTGTTTTTCAAGCCACCCAGTTTAGGATATTTTGTTATGGCAGTCTGAGCAAATTAAAGCAAGGACTTCTGCCTAATTAAGAAGATCCTTATCTAAGGTTAAGGCATCATGTCACAAACCTGACATATTTCCAGTGATAAGTATATGCTGTCATTTTTCTGTGCCTAGTAAAGTATGTAAGAATGATGTCTCTGGGAACTTATTGCATAAGATATCTGTAATAGTTTGGGTTACCGTTCAGAAACTATTTATTCCCCTCCTTCTCTTCCTTTGAGTGGAGTGTACTTCATGTCTCAATATGTTTGATTTGGCCGTGTGTCCTTTGACTCATGATAGGCTGAATGTACCCCTTGACTCTGGATTTGACCATGTAAGTCGCTATGACCAACGGAATATAGCAATAGCGATGCAAGCAGAAGTTGGAATGTGCTTACACAGAGGGGTTTACCTCTTGGTTTTCTGCCATTGCCATGAGAAGAACATCCCCTGGGTAACTGCTGCCCCTTCATCTCAGGCTCCTGAATGAAAACTTACTAAATAGAACAGTATGAATAGGAGTGAGGAGCCACCCATCTGGAATCACTGTTTAAAACAGATCCTCAGATGCATGAGAAATTAATGCTGGTGTTTGTATGTCAATAAGATTTTGTGGTTGTATATATATTAATAGCTGCTCTATAATATATCCTTTCATTTTGAAGTGATTTAAATTATTTTTATTATATCGATCTTCTCCTCTCCATGTAGTCCAATAGCCTAAACATATTAAAACAAATTCTTAGAAGCTTCCATGAAAGAAAATATTATCTATTTGTATTGTAATAGGAGAAGGGATCTCTGTGGAAAATCATAGATGACTAAAATCAGACACTCCTTAAACTTCAGAACAAGACTACTGGTTATCTGTAACTACTAAATTTTACAGGTTACTTCCAGTTTACTAAGGTAAGTGCTACATTTTAAGAATCCAAAGCACACTTTAGATTGTTCAATAGGATATAGCTTTTCTAGCAAAACTTAGTATCCATTCATAGTCTATAGATCTAGGTGTCTTTAGATCTTCTTGGTTGAGATATAGAGAAAAACATTATTTCTATTCTGTATTCTTAGTTAAATGGGGAAATACAGTTTATTGAAAAGAGGGTTTGCTATTTAAATAGTATTTATCAATTACAAGCTTCATTATCAGGAATTCTCTAAAGCTGAACAGGAAGGTGCATACCAGAGAGAATAATCAGGCAACAATCAATCATTTATAGAATTTCTTTCTGTTTTGTTTTATTTTGTTCTGGTGGAGAATTGTTGTAGGCAATATATTCAAGAGGGTGGGAAAATAGCATGTTTATTTTGCTTTGTACTGCATCTCAAGTACTCACCACTTAGTATAAAATAAAATTTGCTGAATTAATGAATAAGCAAATAAAGGAAATTAATATTGATGAGATCAACAATATTTTGCAGCACCTACTGTAAGCTACGTGAAATATCAGCTTCTGATAATAGCAAGGGTGAGAGGCAGAATAATGACACCCCAAAGACATCCATGCCACAGACCCCAGGCACCATGAATATATTAGGTTACCTAAGAAAATGGCATTAAAGTTGCCGATGGAATTAAGGATGCTCACTAGCTGACCTTGAGATGGGAAGGTTAGTTTCAATTAGCAGTTGGGCTCAATGGATCACAAGGGTATTTAAGAGTGAGAGAAGGAAATGTTGTTCAAATAATTGTACATTAACGATATCAAAAAAAAAAAAAGAAAGAGTGGGAGAAGGAGGTATGACCATGGAATATGTCGGAGTAGTGAGACAGAGAAGCACTTGATTCATCTTTCTGGCTGTGAAGGTGGAGGAAGGGGAACTACAAGCCAAGCAATGCAAGCAGCCCCTAGAAACTAAAAAGGGTGTGGAAATATTTAACCAGAACCTCTGCAAAGAAATGCAGGCCTGATGCAGCCTCGCGGATGCTTTGGTTTTAACTCAGCAAAACCCATGTCAGACTTCTGACCTCCAGATCTGTAGGATGATGAATCCATGTTGTCTAATCTGCCAAGTCTGTGGTCATTTGTTAAAACAGCAATGGGAAACTAATACAGCAGGCTATCTGGTTCAATTGATTTTATCTGATTGCCGGCACAAGCACTTTTTCTTAAGTTTGCTTACAAATTCTATCAGGGAATTGTAGCTGTTAGTCCCTTGCCCAACGAGCAAGTCTGCCTTTACCTGTAATGACTACTGTCTGATGAAACATTTAGTTTTAGAAACACACACACACACACACACACACACACACACAGTTGTGATGGCAGGAGGGGATAACCTCTCACGCAGGTCATCTACCAACTAACCCTGGTAATAGCAGGAGTCATTTCTTAGTCACGTGAGCTTACAGTAGAGCTTCTCCTAGAGAAGGCATGCCTTGGGTTTATAAAAAATCAGAGATTGGTATAAAGCATGCTTCCTTGTTCATTTCAAAGATAACCAGGAGGATGACTCCCAGGTTACAGAAGCAAACAAACAAACAATAACACCACACACTTATACAATGATGGAATATTTGTGCCTAGGGAAAACTCAAAAGCAGACATAAGAAAACTAGAAATTATCATTTTACTTAATTGGTATTTTCCTTGGATATTAAAAATCTAATTTCTCAATATAGAAGAAAAAGCATGAAATCGTACAAAGCATTTCAAAGTATCTTGTATACAAGAATACAGTTGCAATTGGAGATTAACAATGATTAAATTAACATAGTTAGTTTGGAGTTGGCAATTTTAGAAAACACTTCATTCCTGAAGTAGGTCTTTCATATTTCCTGTGCTTAGAAAGCAGTTTAATCTTCTCTTTGAAGTAGAAAAGAAATATAACAGAGAAATCTATATGCCCTGTTATTATAACTTATACTTTTTACTATTATAAAATTCCATTTAACTTTTTAAACTTAATTTACCTTTGAAATAGTTTCTAAAATTACTTTGTTTTGCAACTTTCAACATATGATAATCATCAGTGTTCACTTTCTACATGTATAGATGAAAATAAACTGGAAATCTGATGGTATAAGAGCAGTTTAGCTTTTGATAAAGTTATTTTTATATATTTAATAATAGGCATGATATATCTTATATTCTGTACTATTCCTTTAATTATTTTTTGTATATTCAGTCAATTTAGGGTTTTATCCTTATCTTATTGCCTCTATAGAATTCTGTTATTGTTAATTATCAATGTTGAAAGCTTGATTTGATGAAACATGTAATCTATTACTTTTCAAAGATACACTGATATTCACCCATTATTTCGAGGCCTAAATAATGATTTGCATATGATCCTTAGCATTTCTTTGAAATCTATTTTATTTCACTATTAGGAGAACTGTTTAAAAAGCAAACTGTTATAGAAGGATTATATTTTAGAAGTATTATTAATTTCTCATTCATACCAAGTCTATATGTCAGTTAAAAAAGGAGTGGGGTAAAAAACAGTGGAGGAGAGGAAGCAGAGAGTTTCAGTTTCTTATTAGTACCAAGAAGTAATAATACATGTTGCTCTAATGATGAGTCATCTTTCTATAATATTGCCACCACAATACTGGTTAAAATCTGTTTGAGTTCATGTATAAGTTCTTCGCAGGTGTCTTTATCCTTGTGTTTCTTTTAGAATACATCTGCAAAAATCTGAAAATACACTTTAGAAGGTGGAATTGTTAAAAATAATTTTCTCGCCAATTTGCTTTTCCCAACATGAAAATATTTTCCTGTTAGTTGTTATAACTTGCTCTTATACTTCCTTGGTGGTGCATTCTCACTTTTATACCTTTCCACTTCTTTGAGACAGTTGTATGCACTGTATGTTAAAGATAAAATTGTCCATGGAAAGGAGGACTCTAGATGGTGTGAACATCTGTACGTGCAATATCTTTGTGACCAATGTATGGGGAAATATTAAACAATCTTGAAAAGCACTCATCATAAGGGGAAAATTCAGCCATTGGGGTAGAAGACATTGTCATAGCTGACATTATGTGGTTTATCTCAAATAAACAAGTGAGTCCTTTATTAGAATGAAGAGAACATCCAAAGAAGAAAATGAGCAAGTGATGATGAAAAAGTAATGACCAGAAAAGTAAATTCCAAATCACACTAGTATTTACAGAGATTTCAATGTCATTATATAATATATATAAATGTATATATGATAGATATATACATTTATAGTAATCGTACAAATGCAAATTAAAACAACCTTGTTGCTTTCACTGTATCACTCTTAGCCTAACCCAAAGTGGGAATGCTCAGGTCCCTCCGGTGGGATGATAGATTGGTGCAGCCGTTGTGGAAACAGGTGTGCTTAGTCATCAATTACCTTCCCGAATATAAGTCCCAAAACAATTTTTATACCGATCCACTGAGCATTATGTGTATGTGTGTTCCTTGCAGCAGGCTATTTGTGCAAGTGAGTAGCTGGAAGCATTTTCAATTTCTATGACGACGGAGGGAGTAAGTAAAAGGCGCTTGATGCATGCCATGTACTGCAGTTAGAAGCAACTGATTTGAAGTTCACATGACAATAAGGGCAGATCTTGAAAATATTAGTGCTTAGTGAAGAAGCTGAAAAAGGAATTAGCTGTATAATACAGCAGCCTTTATGAAAATTAAAAATACAAGCGCACAAAACAATAATAATACACATTTTGAAAAACCACATGCAGACATAAGATTAAATGTGAGAGGATGATGAAGAGCACAGGATAAAAGGAAATAAATAAAATCGGAAAGATGGAAAAATTACAAATCCCCCTACCAACTGTGCGACTTATACACAATCTTAATGACTGATCCAGAACTTTCAAGTGAGAGAACTCCTTTGATGTTTCAAAACCAAAATATGCATAGATACAACTCCTACATTAAATGGCTGTGAATTGGTGATTATCTGATAGGTTTTATAAAACAGAATGGGACCTTAAATATGAGGGATTAACAAAATAGGAGAGATTAAGAATTATTCTGTTTGGTAGAACTGTAAACCAAGCCATGATTTGTCAATTAATTTATAATCTGTTTTTTTTTAAATGACTAAAATCACCACATACGGAATATAAATCACCAAAACAACTCCATGTTGCTTCTAAGGATTACAATGTTTGCTTTTCCTCTTGAAGACTGTGGCCACATCAGTTACATTCATAAACTGGAGAATGCACTGCCCAAAAGCCAACTGAGATACAGTGATTGAGTGTTGAGTTTGAATTGGTCTTCTACAAGAAGATAAGGATGGATATGTAATTGATATGAAATGCATTTCCTCAAAAAAGAAATCTGACCAAAGCGGAGTGTTTCCTGACCATGTGGATCACCCTGTAGGTGAAATATTCTTTAACTTTCATGTTGCATTTGAATAAATGGTGTTATTATTACTTAAGTAAAGTGGGGTACCCCATGGATATGCAGTATCCACTAATATGAAAATTTTCCTTTCTTTATTTGGTAAACACTGATTGGAGGAGGTTATGATGGGGGAAATGTTATTAATAACTTGCTGATACAGAGAAAATAATTGAGCTTTCATCATAGAGTACCAAGCAGCTTATCTCTTCCTGTCTAGGTATTCCACCTAAATGCTATTAGACTTAGATTAATTTAGCACTTAATTTAGTAGAATTGATGTTTTTGTTATTTTATTCCAGGAAAATGGAGAAGTTAATAGTTGTCACCTAATTGGAAACTTTTTTTCCTACTGATTTATGGAAAGAATCGAAATATATAATGCTATTCATTTCAGAACTGCAAACCAATTAGCAATATTCATTAAGGTGTTTATAGGTTTAAAGTGTGTCTTGGTGATGGAAACAACTACATCATTAATAGTTTTTCGAATATACTGTCCTTATTAAGAGTCAATTTGGACTTCAGCAAAGCCAAAATACACTCAATTGTGATGATAGCATGTTAGAAAAACAAAAAATAATCATTATCCAATTCTGTCACCAGAGAATTTGTGCTGAAAATAATTGCATAGAGATAAAAATTCTCTGCTTGACTTAGTGTACTATTTTCTATCTCATGGTTTGACATGGTACTTGAAAACTATACTACTCTGCTAATAGAAGTCTACCTCTGTATATAATTCCTGTTGTTTTGTGCTCACTGATTTCAAAGTAAACCGAAGAACTTGGTTCAGGCTGTATGGGTAATGCTCTTCTCCCCTCAAAGCCAGAATGGCCACGGGGGTCTGAAAAGCCAGCAGCAATAAGGACATTTTAAGATCAGATTGTCTTCATGTTGTCTGTAGGATTCAGCAAATTTAGCTTCACTCTTAAGTCCTCTTCCTATGTATTGATGAGGGGGGTAGAAAAAGGCTAAATTCTGAGTTTCCATAGAAAACCTTGTGTTTCACAAATTTGATATGTCTTGTTTATTTTGAAGATTATATTAATGTCAAAACAAAGTGCTTGATATAGAAGAGCCATTTCTTTGGAAAAAACAGAGTAGCATAAACCTTTGAATATTTAAAAGTCATTGTAGAATACTTGTTCTTCCACAGAATTAGTCTCTGTTAAACATTTGGCATTTACACCAATGGGAATTAAAGCAGTCATAATATGTGACAAATGTTGATTCCTTTCTTTCTCTCTCTCTTTCTTTCCTTCTATTTCTTTTCATTCATTCATTCATTCGAGCTGAGTATTGCAGCTTGAATCAACAACCATAAAATTTAAGATGGTAGGCACTTAGGATATCATTACTTGTTTGCATTATTACATAGCCACCCAAGGCCAGGACTATTTGGACAAATAGGGAAACAACAGGGAAATTATGTGTATTTCAAGTGTCATGCTATATATGTTGGGGGAAATATTTTCTTCTACTACCAAGTATATTTATTCAGATATTTGAACGTTTTTTGTTTTTTAAGTGAGACATACAGTTTATCTTGGTAAAATAATTTGAGATATAGTTGCTTTAGATTACTATTTAACAGAATACTGTGTTTGAATTCAGATATCTTATGTGACAATTTGTCAAAATGTAATTTTGCCTTTTAAGTGTATTAACACATTCAAGAAACTTTCAAGCCAATGATGTTGCTTGTGACAATGATTAGCACAGCTCAGGATGTTGGAATAACTGCTTACTAGTCTCCAGAGGTTCTGATGGAGAGATTAAGAGGGGAAATGTTCTACTGTCTAATCTAGTTTTTGAAATCTCTCACTGTCTTGGGGGAAAAATAATTTATACTAAGCATGCATTGTAAAGATGGTAGTTTTGATCATCTTAAAACCTGAGAACTTATTCTTTTTTACTTTCAAAGAAAAACTCTTACATATATGCATATTTAATGACCAAAAACTACAGTTATGAATTCTATTTGGAATTTTAATTGAAACCACAGGGAAACTGAACAGTAGAACGTGAAGAATTTCTTCAGAAAAATGGATTTAAGTGGCACCACTGAACTATGCTACTTGCACAGCAAATGATGCACTTATCTCAGAAAAAGGAGGGAAAATTCCTCAAGAAAACTCAGCATAAACTTTGGGCCTCAGTGGGGTGATGGGCATCAAAGTGGCATTAAGCATCAGGCGATGAAAGAAGAGTCGAGTTTTATTGTTATGAGGATGGACACGATATTGTCTGATAACCACCTAGGTCTGGGGTCCTGGGGTCTCTGACTCTTAAAAACTTCTCAATGATAGAAGACAGCCCAAAGGCTCAGTTAATAGGCATCTGCCAATAACTGCTGGACCATCGATTTTCTGGTCTTTTCCATATGATGTTAATGATAATAATAATAATAATAACTTAAAACATTTTGAAATAAACAAATATTTTATCTGTTGCAAATATAACCCAATCAACCTTGAGCCAAAGGTATTAAATCTACCTGTAATTTTTCAGAGGAAAAACTAAGGCTTAGCATGAGTGATAAATGTAGATCTTGAATGGTGTTAGCTTGATTCTGCATGCTTTACATTTTTATCTCACTAGACTTATGTCAAGTGTTATTTGGAAGAAAGAACTTTTGACATGTTTAAACAATAGATTTTCATTAAAAAAACATGGTTTAGGAAGTGGAAAAATTCTTGAAATGAAGGTTGTAGCAATGTCGGAAAAACACTGAATTACGAGTCAAGAATCTGGGTTCAAGTTTTGAAAATACTACTCGAGTTGTGTGAATTTTATTAGTCTATGGCTTTTCTAGTTCTTGTTTGCCTATTTATAAAATGATAATAAGTGCTTACCCTATTTATTTCTCAGGATCTTTAGAAGATTTAAGAATAATATCTATATCACTATGTTTATATCTATGAAGAAACCTGAAAAGTAAAGTACTCCACATAGTAAAGGGTGACACAGATCAGAAAGTCCTTAGAACAGACCCTTTCCCTTTGTTTGGACCACTAAATGTTTAGCAAACACTGTTAAGACGTATTATTGAGAAATCAGTATTAGAAACTATATTAAAGGATACTGCAGATGTTGAAGGATGCACCTTCTCCCTAACCCTTTGCAAGTCACTCAAGTTATTTCACTTTAAATTTTCTAGAGATTTTTATAAGACTCTCTGTTGACACTGTTTTAGATTATTCGGATAATGGCTCTAGCAGACAGGCAGGATCCTAGGGATCCCTTCCAATTGGAGCTGCAGGGGTTGCTAAGGGCTTAATTTTCTGCAACCCTCCCTTGGGTTTTTGGAGTTGCCTTACTCACCAGAAGGCCAGAAAATGACCACCTGGTGCTGGGCTACAAAGGCCCTTCTCTCATGAGAGTCATACTCTGAAATGCGACTTAGGCTCTACAGCTCCGTGTGGAATCAGGCTGAGGCTAGATTTCCCCTGGAATGGTGTCTGTTCCCTGGGGAGCTCGGCCCCTGCTCTGAGGCTTCTTCTGGGAACACCCCCTGATAAATTAGTGGTATAAGAATCCCAATTTCAGGTTCTTCTTCTAGGGAATTTACCTGAAACACACTCTAATCCCTGCTGTTTAATTCACAGCAACTTGATACTTCAGGTGGTTTTCAATAACTTGTTTATTGATCACAAGACAAATTTTGGTCAGAAATAGTAAGGGGGGCTGATTACTCAGATGAAGGTGAAGAGTGAAAGTGTGAAAGTCTCTTTGTCTACTTGATAATTTCATACAGGCTAAAGCAGGATGCAGATTTCCTAATTTGTGTTGCCAAGATGAAAATCAATCTCCATATTAAATATTAGAAGTGATGGGTCACTCAGCCACACAAATAATCACTTATTTTTAAAGAATCCCTATGTTTTGACTCCCTTGTAAAATTATCATTTAAAATGCATTCTCTGGGATCCATTTTTCATTTCTGCCACTTCTTGTCCTCTTAGCCTCTGGTGTCTAGGAACTTTAGATATGGATGACTTTGTTTTCAGTATAGAAAAGTCCTTCCATGCACAAATTTTTGGTTTTGGCCTGGGAGCAGTGATGGATGTTTGTCCACCAACATATTCTTTGCTAAGTCCCATAGGAACTTTGTGATTGCAGGGTTGCTACATATCTTAACAATACAAATAAAAACATTCATGCCTGACTGTGCTTCCAAAATTCCAGACTATTTGTAGGTATCCTTCCTGCTCTGCCTTCCCTTTTGCTGCTCCTCCACTTTTCATCCAGTCATCCACTCAGCAGTATCTCTGAGATCTAGATGGGCATCACCGTTTGCACACTACCTAGTCGCCTGCTGGTATCATCCTCTCCTATTATGCTTAGTCATGTCAGTATATCTCCCTGGATGCTTAAGAGCTACCAATGACTCCCCTTTATTAGAGAGACTTACTCACTCTAACTTACTCTATTCTCCCAGCCTAATTTTATTTATTTTGTGCAGGTCCAAGAGAGTGGTTACCCATGAAGTCACCATGAAAGGGGAGAGTGAATCGGAGTTGATGTTTTATCACAGGAGGTGATAACAAGGGAGAAAAATATTGAAAAAAGGATGGCTTGGCTGCACCACAGGGATCAAGATGGCAAGAGATGCTGACTTTGCTTTAGGTCATTTCTGTGTGCTATAATTTCTTTGGCATTTTCTATTTAATTATTCAGTTTGCGACTCATTGCAACCACTTTTCTATGCTTATTCACTGCCCTCCTCCCATTTTTAACTCATTCTTTCTGTTTTTTGTGTCCTCGTAGGGGATTTTGTTTCATCAAGGGGCTTAAAAAACAATTATATTTTAAATCATTTATTCCACTCATATTTCAGTGTCTTTGTGTTTTTAACTATGCAAAGGTCAGTGTTACAAGAATAAATGAGAGTGGCTCAATGAAAATAGAGATATACTGTAAGACCTCCACTCACTCGGAATCTTCCTAGCTCATAAAGAAATACTATCTGTTGTATTCTTCCGCTAGTCAGCAGTTTTTTGATAGATACACCATGTTCCTTCAATTCCCCTCATGAGAGAGTAAAATAGTACTTAGATCACAAATACTGCAAATCCCTGCATAGCCCTTAGAAAACAAATAATTAAAAACAAAATGTGGCTGTTTGCAATCAAGAAGAAAAATTATTGGATGTAGTAATTTGAGAATAAAGGATTTAATTGCTGGGATGAGAAAGAAATCAGATTTTCCCAGGATATGCAGAAAACACCTTGTGAAGTCTGCCATCTAAGTTTTCTTCAGCTAACCTCTCACAAAGGAAAAATGATTCAACACTCCTAAATCAAAGAATTTCATAATTAAAAAATGGCAGTTTATGCTGTAAGGAACAGTCCATGCTAATGACCACTTGCTTCCAGTGAAATAAATCTACAATGAAGGCAACAATGTGATAGGAAGTCATTATGCAATTCAAAAAATAAGATTTTATCAAGTAAGGCATATACTTTGAATTAATCTGAAGCAAAATACTTAGCAAGATACTAATTTATATGTATCTAAAATAGAGATACAAACTTGCTGGCTTTTTTGTGTGGACATTGAAATATGTGTAAAACACACTGCATACATAATGCTTAGTTTTTTTGTATGTTTTAGGTAAGCTTTTACTATCATAATCATTATCTGGAAATTTCATTACTGGAATAAAAACTCTCATTTGTTCCTAATCATCCAGTATTTTAATTAGATTAGTTTTGCATACAAAGTATTTATTTGATTAGAAAATGGTTTTCAAATATACTTTTTAAAAATTCTTCTTTAGAGTGAAAACTAAGGGACATCCTTTGAGGGACTGCTTTACTCTTTAATAGAAAAATATATGATTTGCAGCCATCAAGAGATCAGAGCTGAAATGGGGTCTCTATTTTTCTAGCCAGTTTTGGAACAGGTTCACACCATTACCTTCCAGGGTTACAAGTCTATCACATGTCCATGAACGTACTTACCAAAGACAAAACAAGGAATTATTTCTACAGTTCATTCAGATAATGCACAACAACTCCCAGGAGTTTCCAGATGGAGGATCGAAGACTCTGCTAGAGAAAAATAAAAGTTTTGGTTTTAAGCCTTTAGAAACTTAAAAGTGGGAAAAAAATAACTCGGTAACTTTTGATACTGTCAGGGCCTCTAGTTCTACCGAATATGAATGAACTGTATGAATTATGGTCTGTCAAGATGGAGATGGTTACTAAAACCTTTAAGAATCTTATGCGTTTGAAGATCTCCATGTCTCACTTTATTGTTTTAATATTATTTTATTGGTCTCTACCATTGTTATAGATCTAGAAAACCAAATCTCCAATTCGAGACGGTAGATCTTTACAAGTATAAATCAAGCAAGTACTGTCCATGAAATACCTGATACATAGCTGATCTACTGAAAATATAATCCCACAGATATGTAAATTCTATAATTGAACCGCTGATTTCTACTTGACCAACTACAAATGACACTTCCACACATGTTCAACTACATACTTCAAATGACAGTTTGCCAATTAGCTATTCCTTTTTTTTTTTTTTTTTTTTTTTCTGTAAGATACTTTTTTTTTATTTTTTATTTATTTTTATTTTTTTTTAATAATTATTTTTTATTGAAGGGTAGTTGACGCACAGTATTACATTACATTAGTTTCAAGTGTACAACACAGTGGTAGAACATTTATATACATAATTCTAGGTTCCAGCTATCACCCTACCAAGCTGTTACAATATCTTGACTATATTCCTTATGCTATACATTACATCCCGGTTACTTATTTATTTTACCATTGGAAGTCCGTCCTTTTTTTTTTTTTTTTTTTTTTGTGAGGGCATCTCTCATATTTATTGATCAAATGGTTGTTAACGACAATAAAATTCTGTATAGGGGAGTCAATGCTCAATGCACAATCATTAATCCACCCCAAGCCTAATTTTCGTCAGTCTCCAATCTTCTGAGGCATAACAAACAAGTTCTTACATGGAGAACAAATTCTTACATAATGAATAAGTTACATAGTGAACAGTACAAGGGGAGTCATCACAGAAACTTTCGGTTTTGCTCATGCATTATGAACTCTAAACAGTCAGTTCAAATATGGATACTCATTTGGTTTTTATACTTGATTTATATGTGGATACCACATTTCTCTCTTTATTATTATTACTTTTAATAAAATGCTGAAGTGGTAGGTAGATACAAGATAAAGGTAGAAAACATAGTTTAGTGTTGTAAGAGAGCAAATGTAGATGATCAGGTGTGTGCCTGTAGACTATGTGTTAATCCAAGCTAGACAAGGGCAATAAAACATCCACGTATGCAGAAGATTTCTCTCAGAACGGGGGGGTGAGGTTCTAAGCCTCACCTCTGTTGATCCCCAATTTCTCACCTGATGGCCCCCCTGCGACTGTGCCTGTCTTAGGTTGTTCCTCCCTTGAGGAATCTTACCCGTCTCTGGCTAACCAGTCATCTTCTGGGGCCATACAGGGAAATGTGAAGTTGGTAAGTGAGAGGGAAGCCTTATTGTTTGAAAAAGTTAGCTTATTACTTCTTTGCATATTTATGCCCTGTGGCTTCTATGCCCAGCATTTGTCTTGAGGTATCTTTACCACTTGGAAGAATTATGATACTCGGTAAATTTGATATGAGGCACGAATTCTATTTAAGGGTTGTAATTAGGAAGGAAGAAGAAAAGCTATAGAAGTAGCAGGCGGAAGACAACATGGGAAGATTGATTATTTCTTTGATATATCTTCTTGTAGAGTAACTTCAGCATGTATAGGTTTTAAGCTACTACTTAAATTGCACACACACATTAACATAATAGGAGTATAGTTACATAACCAAAGCATATCTGTAATTACCAGCCATCTCCAGTGAAACCAAGAAAACCAGTTAGGCACCTTAGGCATTTGTGAAAACTTATCTATGATATGGTGGATATTGTCCAACTGAACTTGAACAGTCTGAGAGAAATCAGACAAATTAAAACAACCCATTCCTGGGGACTGTTCACATGCCATATGTTCTTTTAACAGTAAATAGTCTGTAGTTGTAAGACTTTGGAGCGCTACAATTTGCACTTCTCCAAATTCTTGGTTGAGTTCCAACAGTATAGATCCAGTCAAATTTGTTGTTCCACTGTATGCACAGGCCAGCTTAGATATCTCCTTCCTCATTCCCACGGCAAGACCAGGAACTGGTGGGATGAGTGCATCTACAGCTGTAGCAGTGCGTGGATCCTTGTTGGGGTTTTTTGATGATCATCTTCTGGCATGAGTCTTCCAGAGAGTGCTGATGTTGGAAGTTCTTTTTCATATCGTATCTTAGTTCATTTTCGGGGTAGCCCAATTAGGCTTTGATCCTCTGTATAAACACAAACAGACCCTTTGCCTACACTTTAATATGCCCTTTATACCCTTGTGTAGGACTCATTGGAGGTCACCACACAGGAACTGCCCTTTTTTTTTTTTTTTTGCTTTGTTTTTGGTATCACTAATCTACACTTACATGACGAATATTATGTTTACTAGGCTCTCCCCTATACCAGGTCTCCCCTATAAACCCCTTTACAGTCACTGTCCATCAGCATAGCAAAATGTTGTAGAATCACTACTTGCCTTCTCTGTGTTGTACAGCCCTCCCTTTTCTCCTACCCCCCATGCATGTTAATCTTAATACCCCCCTACTTCTCCCCCCGCCCTTATCCCTCCCTACCCACCCATCCTCCCCAGTCCCTTTCCCTTTGGTACCTGTTAGTCCATTCTTGAGTTCTGTGATTCTGCTGCTGTTTTGTTCCTTCAGTTTTTCCTTTGTTCTTATATTCCACAGATAAGTGAAATCATTTGGTATTTCTCTTTCTCCGCTTGGCTTGTTTCACTGAGCATAATACCCTCCAGCTCCATCCATGTTGCTGCAAATGATTGGATTTTCCCTTTTCTTATGGCTGAGTAGTATTCCATTGTGTATATGTACCACATCTTCTTTATCCATTCATCTATCAATGGACATTTAGGTTGCTTCCAATTCTTGGCTATTGTAAATAGTGCTGCAATAAACATAGGGGTGCATCTGTCTTTCTCAAACTTGATTGCTGCATTCTTAGGGTAAATTCCTAGGAGTGCAATTCCTGGGTCAAATGGTAAGTCTGTTTTGAGCATTTTGATATACCTCCATACTGCTTTCCACAATGGTTGAACTAACTTACATTCCCACCAGCAGTGTAGGAGGGTTCCCCTTTCTCCACAGCCTCGCCAACATTTGTTGTTGTTTGTCTTTTGGATGGCAGCCATCCTTACTGGTGTGAGGTGATACCTCATTGTAGTTTTAATTTGCATTTCTCTGATAATTAGCGATGTGGAGCATCTTTTCATGTGTCTGTTGGCCATCTGTATTTCTTTTTTGGAGAACTGTCTGTTCAGTTCCTCTGCCCATTTTTTAATTGGGTTATTTGTTTTTTGTTTGTTGAGGCGTGTGAGCTCCTTATATATTCTGGACGTCAAGCCTTTATCGGATGTGTCATTTTCAAATATATTCTCCCATACTGTAGGGATCCTTCTTGTTCTATTGATGGTGTCTTTTGCTGTACAGAAGCTTTTCAGCTTAATATAGTCCCACTTACTCATTTTTGCTGTTGTTTTCCTTGCCCGGGGAGATATGTTCAAGAAGAGGTCACTCATGTTTATGTCTAAGAGGTTTTCGCCTATGTTTTCTTCCAAGAGTTTAATGGTTTCATGGCTTACATTCAGGTCTTTGATCCATTTTGAGTTTACTTTTGTATATGGGGTTAGACAATGGTCCAGTTTCATTCTCCTACATGTAGCTGTCCAGTTTTGCCAGCACCACCTGTTGAAGAGACTGTCATTTCGCCATTGTATGTCCATGGCTCCTTTATCAAATATTAATTGACCATATATGTCTGGGTTAAAGTCTGGATTCTCTAGTCTGTTCCATTGGTCTGTGGCTCTGCTCTTGTGCCAGTACCAAATTGTCTTGATTACTATGGCTTTATAGTAGAGCTTGAAGTTGGGGAGTGAGATCCCCCCTACTTTATTCTTCTTTCTCAGGATTGCTTTGGCTATTCGGGGTCTTTGGTGTTTCCATATGAATTTTTGAATTATTTGTTCCAGTTCATTGAAGAATGTTGCTGGTAGTTTCATAGGGATTGCATCAAATCTGTATATTGCTTTGGGCAGGATGGCCATTTTAACGATATTAATTCTTCCTAGCCACGAGCATGGGATGAGTTTCCATCTGTTAGTGTCCCCTTTAATTTCTCTTAAGAGTGACTTGTAGTTTTCAGAGTATAAGTCTTTCACTTCTTTGGTTAGGTTTATTCCTAGGTATTTTATTTTTTTTGATGCAATTGTGAATGGAGTTGTTTTCCTGATTTCTCTTTCTGTTGGTTCATTGTTAGTATATAGGAAAGCCACAGATTTCTGTGTGTTGATTTTGTATCCTGCAACTTTGCTGTATTCCGATATCAGTTCTAGTAGTTTTGGGGTGGAGTCTTTAGGGTTTTTTATGTACAGTATCATGTCATCTGCAAATAGTGACAGTTTAACTTCTTCTTTTCCAATCTGGATTCCTTGTATTTCTTTATTTTGTCTGATTGCCGTGGCTAGGACCTCCAGTACTATGTTAAATAACAGTGGAGAGAGTGGGCATCCCTGTCTAGTTCCCGATCTCAGCGGAAATGCTTTCAGCTTCTCGCTGTTCAATATAATGTTGGCTGTGGGTTTATCATAGATGGCCTTTATTATGTTGAGGTACTTGCCCTCTATTCCCATTTTGCTGAGAGTTTTTAACATGAATGGATGTTGAACTTTGTCAAATGCTTTTTCAGCATCTATGGAGATGATCATGTGGTTTTTGTCTTTCTTTTTGTTGATGTGGTGGATGATGTTGATGGACTTTCGAATGTTGTACCACCCTTGCATCCCTGGGATGAATCCCACTTGGTCATGGTGTATGATCCTTTTGATGTATTTTTGAATTCGGTTTGCTAATATTTTGTTGAGTATTTTTGCATCTACCTTCATCAGGGATATTGGTCTGTAGTTTTCTTTTTTGGTGGGATCTTTGCCTGGTTTTGGTATTAGGGTGATGTTAGCTTCATAGAATGAGTTTGGGAGTATCCCCTCCTCCTCTATTTTTTGGAAAACTTTAAGGAGAATGGGTATTATGTCTTCCCTGTATGTCTGATAAAATTCCGAGGTAAATCCATCTGGCCCGGGGGTTTTGTTCTTTGGTAGTTTTTTGATTACCGCTTCAATTTCGTTGCTGGTAATTGGTCTGTTTAGATTTTCTGTTTCTTCCTGGGTCAATCTTGGAAGGTTATATTTTTCTAGGAAGTTGTCCATTTCTCCTAGGTTTCCCAGCTTGTTAGCATATAGGTTTTCATAGTATTCTCCAATAATTCTTTGCATTTCCGTGGGGTCCGTCGTGATTTTTCCTTTCTCGTTTCTGATACTGTTGATTTGTGTTGACTCTCTTTTCTTCTTAATAAGTCTGGCTAGAGGCTTATCTATTTTGTTTATTTTCTCGAAGAACCAGCTCTTGGTTTCATTGATTTTTGCTATTGTTTTATTCTTCTCAATTTTATTTATTTCTTCTCTGATCTTTATTATGTCCCTCCTTCTGCTGACCTTAGGCCTCATTTGTTCTTCTTTTTCCAATTTTGATAATTGTGACATTAGACCATTCATTTGGGATTGCTCTTCCTTTTTTAAATATGCTTGGATTGCTATATACTTTCCTCTTAAGACTGCTTTTGCTGTGTCCCACAGAAGTTGGGGCTTAGTGTTGTTGTTGTCATTTGTTTCCATATATTGCTGGATCTCCATTTTGATTTGGTCATTGATCCATTGATTATTTAGGAGCGTGTTGTTAAGCCTCCATGTGTTTGTGAGCCTCTTTGCTTTCTTTGTACAGTTTATTTCTAGTTTTATGCCTTTGTGGTCTGAAAAGTTGGTTGGTAGGATTTCAATCTTTTGGAATTTTCTGAGGCTCTTTTTGTGGCCTAGTATGTGGTCTATTCTGGAGAATGTTCCATGTGCACTTGAGAAGAATGTATATCCCGCTGCTTTTGGATGTAGAGTTCTATAGATGTCTATTAGGTCCATCTGCTCTACTGTGTTGTTCAGTGCTTCCGTGTCCTTACTTATTTTCTGCCCAGTGGATTTATCCTTTGGGGTGAGTGGTGTGTTGAAGTCTCCTAGAATGAATGCATTGCAGTCTATATCCCCCTTTAGTTCTGTTAGTATTTGTTTCACATATGCTGGTGCTCCTTTGTTGGGTGCATATATATTTAGAATGGTTATATCCTCTTGTTGGACTGAGCCCTTTATCATTATGTAGTTTCCTTCTTTATCTCTTGTTACTTTCTTTGTTTTGAAGTCTATTTTGTCTGATATTAGTACTGCAACCCCTGCTTTCTTCTCACTGTTGTTTGCTTGAAATATGTTTTTCCATCCCTTGACTTTTAGTCTGTACATGTCTTTGGGTTTGAGGTGAGTTTCTTGTAAGCAGCATATAGATGCGTCTTGCTTTTTTATCCATTCTGTTACTCTGTGTCTTTTGATTGGTGCATTCAACCCATTAACATTTAGGGTGACTATTGAAAGATATGTACTTATTGCCATTGCAGGCTTTAAATTCGTGGTTACCAAAGGTTCAAGGTTAGCCTCTTTAGTATCTTACTGCCTAACTTAGCTCGCTTATTGAGGTGTTATATACACTGTCTGGAGATTCTTTTCTTCTCTCCCTTCTTGTTCCTCCTCCTCGATTCTTCATATGTTGGGTGTTTTGTGCTGTGCTCTTTCTAGGAGTGCTCCCATCTAGAGCAGTCCCTGTAAGATGTTCTGTAGAGGTGGTTTGTGGAAAGCAAATTCCCTCAGCTTTTGTTTGTCTGGGAATTGTTTAATCTCACCGTCATATTTGAATGATAGTCGTGCTGGATACAGTATTCTTGGTTCAAGGCCCTTCTGTTTCATTGTATTAAATATATCATGCCATTCTCTTCTGGCCTGTAGGGTTTCTGTTGAGAAATCTGACGTTAGCCTGATGGGTTTCCCTTTATAGGTGACCTTTTTCTCTCTAGCTGCCTTTAACACTCTTTCCTTGTCCTTGATCTTTGCCATTTTAATTATTATGTGTCTTGGTGTTGCCCTTCTTGGATCCTTTCTGTTGGGGGTTCTGTGTATTTCCGTGGTCTGTTCGATTACTTCCTCCCCCAGTGTGGGGAAGTTTTCAGCAATTATTTCTTCTAAGATACTTTCCATCTCTTTTCCTCTCTCTTCTTCTTCTGGGACCCCTATAATACGGATATTGTTCCTTTTGGATTGGTCACACAGTTCTCTTAATATTGTTTCATTCCTGGAGATCCTTTTGTCTCTCTCTATGTCAGCTTCTATGCGTTCCTGTTCTCTGATTTCAATTCCATCAATGGCCTCTTGCATTCTATCCATTCTGCTTATAAACCCTTCCAGAGTTTGTTTCATTTCTGCGATCTCCTTTCTGGCATCTGTGATCTCCTTCCGGACTTCATCCCATTTCTCTTGCGTATTTCTCTGCATCTCTGTCAGCATGTTTATGATTCTTATTTTGAATTCTTTGTCAGGAAGACTGGTTAGGTCTGTCTCCTTCTCTGGTGTTGTCTCTGTGATCTTTGTCTGCCTGTAGCTTTGCCTTTTCATGGTGATAGGAATAGTCTGCAGAACTGGGACGAGTGACGGCTGGAAGGACTTCCTTTCTTGTTGGTTTGTGGCCCTCCTCTCCTGGTAGAACAGCGACCTCTAGTGGCTTGTGCTGCGCAGCTGCGCGCAGACAGGGTTTCTGCTTCCTGCCCGGCTGCTATGGAGTTAATCTCCGCTGTTGCTGTGGGCGTGGCCTGGCTCGGGCAGCTGCTCCAAAATGGTGGAGTCGCGTTGGAGCAGGAGCGGCTGGGAGGCTATTTATCTCCATAAGGGGCCTCCCTGCTCCCTGCAGCCCAGGGGTTAGGGTGCCCAGAGATCCCGGATTCCCTACCTCTGGATTAAGTGACCCGCCCTGCCCCTTTAAGACTTCCAAAAAGCACCCGCCAAAACAAAACAACGCCCACCAAAAAAAAAGAAAAAAAAATTTTTTTAATTTAAAAAAAAAAAAAAGTTTTTAATTAAAAAAAAAAAAAAAAAAAGGTGGTCGTTCGTTTTTCTTTATTCTGCGGTGCCAGCCTCAGGCCTCTGCTCACCGGTCTTTCTGCCCTGTTTCCCTAGTATTGGGGTCCCTGTCCCTTTAAGACTTCCAAAAAGCGCTCGCCAAAACAAAACAGCAAAAAAGCAAAAAAAAATGGTCGCGCGGTTTTCTTATGCCCTCTGTCGCCCAGCCTCCAGTGCCTGCTCACTGTTCTTGCTGCCCTGTTTTCCTAGTATCGAGTGCCCTGCACTCTGGCCCGGATGGCTGGGGCTGGGTGTTCGGCAGCCCTGGGCTCCGTCTCCCTCCCGCTCTGCCTGCTCTTCTCCCGCCGGGAGCTGGGGGGAGGGGTGCTCGGCTCCCGCGGGGCCGGGGCTTGTATCTTACCCCCTTCGCGAGGCGCTGGGTTCTCTCAGGTGCGGATGTGGTCTGGATATTGTCCTGTGTCCTCTGGTCTTTATTCTAGGAAGGGTTGTCTTTGTTATATTTTCATAGATATATGTTGTTTTGGGAGGAGATTTCTGCTGCTCTACTCACGCCGCCATCTTCCGCCCCTGTAAGATCCAATTAGCTATTCCTTTTATGAGTAAGCGTCATAATATTCTTTTTTAGAGGGGACTAAGGGGTCTTTCTTTATCTGCATAACTGCATATTGTACTCATTTTCTACTTGCTGTATTGTGTACATTCTTCTGAGGTATTAGGTGTTTTCCTTATTGTAAATGAAGCTACAAAATATACATGATGTTGCTAAGTAGTGGGTGCTGCCTCCTGCAATATTGCAACAAATTCAAATGACCACAGCAAAGATTCTGGGCCAAAATGCAAGGCTCTGATGAATACTAGGTTTCCTGGAGATTTTAGCACATGCAGGTTTGGTGCCTGTGAATTTTCGTTGCTTTCTTGAATGATCTTTTATAAACTTCCTGATCCTTTCTTCTGGAGGAAGTCATCAGAAGGCTGCGATGACTGTGGTATAAATCAGCAAGTAACACAGAACAAGGGATTGTCTTGGAAAGTCTCCTCACCCATAGAGAGACAGCAGGTAGAGGAGTATGTCCCTAAGTTTGGGTAGTTTGTGTGAGAGACTGAACCAAAGCACAGTAAAGGATCAGGGTAGAATTGGAAATCATCATATATGCTGAGGCTTTCTCTGATGGTGGAAAAGAATGACTAGAGATGAAACACAATTAAGTTAAAATGAGTCAAGTAAGAAAGAGGACTTTTTCTTTGTCTGCTTAAGTGAAGATGTTTTATCTTTGTTTTATTTTTTGTATATTTTATTTTCCCTTCTCTGTTGAAGAATGCCAACTCTTTACCAGAACCCCTACCTGCACCATTTATTTTTCCTTTCTCTCAGTTAAACTCCCATCTTATTATCCCTAGAATCTTTACATTCTCATGTAGAGCTCTAAAATTGTACAATTGAGATTATGTTTTTGAAAAGTAAGTATGTGTTTGCAAGTCTCGTCACATAGTTGCCTTGTACTGATTACTTATGACAACAGACTGTCAGCCTTCAATGGGCTTAGAACCATTTTAAAGTTTCAGTTTGAACAATTATTAGCACAATGCTTTATATTCAGTATAACAACTAGCTGGTGATATGAAATAACATTATATTGCATGCATTAATTTATCTTTTTCTTTCCTTTTCCAGGGATTATGTAAATCTATGCAGGAAATAAAACTTTGTAGATAATATGGAAATCTATATTCTTATAATTTGAATAGCTGTTTTTTTATTTTTTTAAAGAAAGGGTAAAAATGTTAACTTTAAAATAAGGCAAAAACCAAAGTTATTTTCATATCTATTAAAGGATGTGAAATACAACTACTTCTTTCTTGTTAGAAAGTTAGAATTTTCTTGAAAAGCATCAATTATTGTGTTAAACCTGGTTAACTAAACAGATTTTTCCTTTAAAATTTTATTTTTAAAAATTTTTAATGGAAGCATTGTTCACATATATTAGTTTTAGGTGTACAACATAGTGATTTGACAATTATATACATTATAAAATGTTCATCATAAGAGTAATTACCAGCTGTCACCACATAAGTTATTACAATATTATTGACTATATTCCCTATGTTGTACTTTTCATTCCTTACTTATTTTGTAACTGGAAGTTTGTATCTCTTAATCCTGTATTTGGCCTAACCCACTTCCCCACCTCTTGTAACTACCAGTTTGTTCTCTGTATTTATGAGTCTGTTTCTGTTTTATTGTTTTCTTTTATAGAATTCATGCATAAGTGAAATCATACAGTATTTGCCTTTCTTTGTCTGACTTATTTCACTTAGCATAATACTTTCTAAGTCCATTCATGTTGTTGCAAATGGTAAGATTTAGTTCTTTATTATGGCAGAGTAATATTCCAGTGTGTGTGTGTGTGTGTGTGTGTGTGTGTGTGTGTGTGTGTGTATACATACATATACACACTACAGTTTTATTCATTCATTTGTTGATGGACACTTAGGTTGCTTCCATATCCTGGCTATTGTAAATAATACTGCAATAAACGTGGGGTGAATATATCTTTTTGGTTTTCATTTTCTTTAGATAAATACCTGGAAGTGGAATTCCTGGGTCAAGTGGTATTTCTATTTTTAACTTTTTGGAAAAACTTCATATATTTTCCAGAGTTGCTGTGCCATTTTACATTCCTACTAACAGTGCACAAGGGTTCCCTTTCTCCAAATCCTTGTCAACACTTGTTATTTCTTGTCTTTTTGATACCTAGCCATTCTGAACACAGCCAGATGTTTGGATTTGCATTTCCCTGGTGATTAGTGATGTTGAGAATATTTTCATGGGTCTGTTGGCCAAAAGACTTTGGAAAAAAGTCTTTTCAGGCCTCTCCCCATTTTTTAAAAATTGGATTATTTGTGGGGTTTTTTTGGTGTTGAATTGTATGAGCTCTTTATATGTTTTGGATAGTAACCCCTTATCAAATGTATCATTTGCAAATACCTTCTCCCATTCAGCAGACTGACTTTTCATTTTGTGGGTGGTTTCCTTCTCTGTGCAAAGCTTTTTAGTTTGATGTAGTGCCACTTGTTTATTTTTGTTTTTGCTTCCCTGGCCTACAAAAACATATCCAGAAAAATACCACTAAGAATGATGTCCAAGAGTTTACTGCTTATGTTTCCTTTTAGGATTTTTATGGTTTGAAATCTTATATTTAGGTCTTTCCTATTTCAAGTTTCTTTCAGTGTATGATATAAGAAAGTATTCTGTTTCATTTCACTCATTCGTTGCATGTAGCTGTCCAGTTTCCCCAGCACTATCTATTTAAAAGACTGCCTTTTTCCTACTGTATATTCTTGCTTCCTTTATTATAAATTAATTGGTCATATAATGGTAGGTTTATCTCAGGGCTCTCTATTTTGTTCCACAGATCTATGCATCTGGTTTTTGTGCCAGTACTATACTGTTTTGATTATTATATCTTTGTAGTATAGTTTGAAAACTGGGATTGTGACACCTCTGGACTTTTTTTCTTTCTCAAGATTGCTTTGGCTATTTGGGGCATTCTGTGGTTCCACACAAATTTTAGATTTATTCTCATTCTGTGAAAAATGCCATTGGAACCATTGGTATTTTGATAGAGATTGCCTTGAATCTGTAGATTGTTTGGAGTTGTATGGGCATTTTAACAATATTAATTATTCTAATTCATGAACATGGTATATCTTTCCACTTACTTTCTTCAATTACTTTCATCAAAGTCTTATAGTTTTCATACTGATTGTCTTTCACTTCCTTGGTTGAATTTATTTCTAAGTATTTTGGTTTTGATGCAATTGTAAATATGATTTTCTTAATTTCTTTTCCTGGTACTTTATTTATAGTGTATAGACACACTACAGGTTTTTGTACATTGATTTTATATCCGCATCCTTACTGAATTCATTTATTATTTCTAATAGTTTTTTTGTTGGAGTGTTTAGGGTTTTGTCTGTATAGTATCACATCATCTGCAAATAGTGACAGTTTTACTCTTTTCTTACCAATTTGGATGACTTTTATTTACTGTTATTGTCTGATTGCTGTGACTAGGACTTCCAGGATTACGTTGAATAAAAGTGCTGAGAATGGATATCTTTGTCTTGTTCCTAATCTTAGAGGAAAATCTTTTTGCTCTTTATCATTGAGTATGATGTTATCAGTGAGTCTGTTATATATGGCTTTTATTATGTTGAGGTATGTTCCTGCAACACCCACTTTGTTGGGAATCTTTAATCATGAATGATTGTTGGATTTTGTCAAATGCTTTTCTTCATGTATTGAGATTATCATATGATTTTAATCCTTCATTTTGGTAATGTGGTGTGATCACTTTGATCTTGAGGATTTTGAAACATTTATTCTAGGATGTGTATCATCCTTGGAATAAATCTCACTTGATTGTGATGAATGACTCTTTTAATGTATATTTCAGTTTGCTAGTATTTTGTTGAGAATTTTTGCATCTATGTCCAAAACTTATTGTTCTTTAATTTTCTCTTTTTTTTAGTGTCTTTAGTTTTCATATTGGGGTAATGCTGGTCTCATACAATAAATTTGGACACATTCCTTCCTTTTTTATTTTTTTACAATAGTTTGAGAGGGATAGGTAGGAACACTTCTATTTCATTTATTTCTGTTCTTATACTTAGTATTTCCTTCCTTCTACTAACTTTGGCTTTGTTTATTTCTTTCTCTATTTCCTTTAATTGTGAGTTTAGGTTTCTTATTTGAGATTCTTCTTTTTTTTCTATTTTTTTTTTGGCAGTAGACTTGTGTCATGATGAGCTTCCCTCTGGGAACTGCTTTCCCTGCATCCTAAAGACTTTTTGTTTCATTTTCTTTTGTCTCCAGATGTTTTCTGATTTCTTTTTTGATTTCCTTGTTGATCCATTGGTTGTTTAGTAGCATGTTGTTTAGCTTTCAGGTGTTCTTCCCAGTTTGTTTTTCTTGTATTTGATTTCTGGTTTCACACTATTGTGGTCAGCAAAGATGCTTGACATGATTTCCTTCTTAAATTTATTGAGTCTCTTCTGTGGCCTAACGTGATCTATCCTGTAGAACGCCCCATGTACATTTGGAAAGAATGTGTATTATGCTGTATTTGAATGGAACATTTTTGGGTATATCTGTAAAGTCATCTGGTCTAATGTGTTGTTCAAAGCCATCATTTATTTATTGGTTCTGTGTCTGCCTTATCTATCCACTGATGTAAGTGGGTCTTAAGTCCCCTACTAATATTGAGTTACTTTTAGTTTCTCCCTTTTTATATGTTAATATTTGCTTTATATATTTAGGTGCTTTTATTTGGGTACACAGATATTTATAATGGCTGTATCCTCTTATTGGATTGATTCCTTTTTCATTCATTATGTAATGCCCTTCTTTGTCTCATGGTATAGTCTTTATTTTAAAGTCTATTTTGTCTGACATAAGTATGTATATACGTATAAAAGTGTGCCCCCCTCTTTTTTTTTGCTTCCTCTTGCATGGAATATCTTTTTTCATCCCTTCACTTTCAGTCTGTATGTGTCTTTAGGTCTGAAGCAAGTCTCTTCCAGATAGCATAGAGATGGGTCTTTTTTTGTAAACAATCAGTTCATCATCCTTTGTCTTTTGATTGGAGCATTTCATTCATTTACAGTAAAAATAATTATTGGTAGCTATATTCCTACTGCTATTTTGTTAATATTTTCTGCTTGTTTTTGTCATTCTCTGTTTCTTTCATCTCTTGCTTTGTTCTCTTGTGATTTGATTACTTTCTTTAGTGTTATGTGTGTGTTCATTACTCTTTACCTTTGTATCAATTATAGGGTTTTAGTTTGTGATTACTATAACATTCATATTTGGCATCCTATAATTATAGCATCTATATTAGGTTGATGGTCCTGTAAGTTTTAACACATTCTAAAAGTACTACTTTTTTACCCCCCCTCCACATTTTATGTATATGATGTCATGTTTCACATCTTTTTATTTTGTGTATCCCATGACTAATTTTTATAGATAATTGATTTTACTACTTCTGCCTTTTCATTTTTGTACTAGCTTTGTAAGTACTCAATCTACTACCTTTACTGTATGTTTCTTTGTACTACTGAAATACATTCCTTCATTATTTTCTTACTTCTAGTTATGGCCTTTTCTTTTCCACCTAAAAAGGTCCCTTTAATATTTCTTATAAAGTTTATTTAGTGGTGATGTACTCCTTTAACTTTTGTTTGTCTGGAAAACTTTATCTCTCCTTTAATTCTGGATGACAACCTTGCTGGGTAGAATATTCTTTGTTGTAGGCTTTTCTCCTTCAGCACTTTGAATATACCGTGTCAGTCCCTCTGGCTTACAAAGTTTCTCTTGAAAAAAAAGTGTTAGCCTTCTGGGGTTTCCTTGTACTTAACTGTTTCCTTTTCTTTTGCCTTTTTACGAAGCCCCCCTTTATCTTTAGTCTTTGATGTGTTGATTATTATGTGTCTTGGTGTGGACCTTCTTGGGTTTGTCTTGTCTGGGGCTTCCTGGACCTGGATATCTGTTTCCTTTTCCAAGTTAAGGAAAATTTCAGTTATTATTTCTTCAAATAATTTTCTGCTACTTTCTGTCTCTCTTCTTCTGGGACCCCTATAATGCAAATGTTTTATTCTTGATGTTATTGCAAAGGCCCCTTAAACTGTCCTTATTTTTAAAACTCATTTTTCCCTTTGCTGTTCAGTTTGGGTGCCTTCTTCTAATCTGTCTTCTAAATCACTGATTCATTCTTCTTCATCCTCTAATCTGCTGTTGATTCCCTCTATAATGTATTTTTCATTTCAGTCATTGTTCAGCTCTGGCTGGTTCTTTTCTACATTTGTCATTTCTTTGTTGAAGTTTTCACTGATTAATCCACTTTTCTTCTGAGTCCAGTGAGCATCTTTATGAACACTAGGCAAACTCCTTATCAGGTTGATCGCTTAACTGTTTCATTTAGCTTTTTGTCTGAGTTTTCATCTTGTTCTTTTGTTTGGAGTATATTTCTATTTCATAATGTCCTCTGATTCTTGTTTGTATGTAAAAGGTTGGTCAGCTCTACCTCCTGGTCTTGAAAATAGCAGCCTTATGTAGTCAGTGCCTTTTGGTGCTTGGTGGTACTATCCCACCTGATCTTCAAACCGGGCTCTTCAGGGGTGTCCCCTATGTGGCCTGCCTGTGTCTTCTGTTGTGGCTAGGCTGCTATGGGTTTACCCCCAGTTCAGTAGGCTCAAAGGCCTGTCTGCAGCATCTGTGGCTGTGCTGCTGGGTGGCGTTAGCTGCTCCCCACCCCTGAGGCAGGAGTGGCTCTGGTGGGGCACCAGTGCCAGCCAGGGCTCTTCACTGACTGTTACAAGACTGTAGTTGCTATGGGTGGAAGTCAATCCTGGCTGAAGGCTGCCTGCCAGGTGTGCAGAGCAGAGACTGCTTTGGAGTGGTGCCTTTGGTGTAAGTTAGGTGTGGTGGGTCAGCAGAAGAACACTGGGGTGGGACAAGCAAGAAAGTTAGATGGAAGGTGTTATGTGGCTCCATAAATACCTGGCCAGCGAGGTTGAAGGAGGGCAAAAAAAATGGCTTGCACCAGTACTTCCATTCCTGGAAAGATCTGATCCATGACACTACAGTACATGTCTAAAGTAAATCAATAAATTTCCTTCATGGATGACCCAGGTACTATTGAAATGGCTATTTCTGTCTACTTCTACATGGAATGATATAGATTGCTGGCCCTGTAGGAGTAGAGTTTCAGTTTCCTCTACCCCTCCAGCTCTCCTGGTATCACCCTTTCTGATTTTCAAAGCCAGTGTTGTGGTAGCTTGTCTTCTCAGTGCAGGACCACACAGCTGGGAGTGTCTGATGTGGGGCTCAATTTATTCTCCCCTCTGTGCCTATTGCATCCCTTCTGCTTGTGGGTCACTGGGCCGAGGGGTTTAGGTCCCAACTGCATCTCTGCCCCTCCTACCTTTCTGAGTGGCCTTCTCTTTTTGTCTGTAGCTGTGAAAGATCTGTACAGCCAGTCTTCAGGTGTTTCTCGGAGTTGTATTATATTTAGTTTTTGCCTCACTTTGTGCACGGGAGGACATGAAGTCAAGATCTTTCTATTCCACCATCTTCCCCTTTGGGTCTATTTAAAAATTTTTTAAAAATAATTTCAATGTGAAAATAATCACATAATTGGGGAAATTATGAAAAGACAAAAAATACATATAAGTGCCTCCTCTTACAATAAAACCCAGCAACACATGTAAAAAAAAAAGTGATTAATTACAAAGCTCTTTATTGCATAGAAGCAGGAAAGGTCAAGAAAACACAAAAGAACAGAGAAAAATTTTCATGGGTGAACAAAGAGTTGTGTCTCCACTGATTGATCAGAGAGTTGAACAAACTATGTCCAAAACAGATGGCCCCTTCTTTCCAGGCCAGCACAGCCCCATGCCAGGGCCTATCTAGGAGAGTGAGCATTAATTCAGCTCACAGTCTCCCCGTCAGATGAGTGTCCTTGTGCAGGATACCATCTGCATACTTGGAGAAGACATCCCTGATGATATCTGTAGTTTACCACTGTGCATATCTTAGGAGTCATAGGATATCAGAAATATTCCCTCCCTGCCTTCACATTCCAGCTTTATATTCACAAGCAGATATTCTAGCTGAAGTGTGGAATGATAAGGATAGTAACCATTTCTTTTTACACAGCCTAACACTAGCATCACAAGCTTGGGCGCTTCAGGTATTTTTCTAAGTCATATCCTTATATAGACTGTAGTCCTAATTTTTTTTTAACACGTTTAATATTTTTCACTAATTATGATAGCCTTGCATTCTTCAACACTGACTTCACTTGTCTCTGATAGATTCAGAGTTATGGTTTCAGAGATAATCTTAGATCATGAACCAGAATCTAGGACTCAGCTCTTTAGAAAATAGCCCATGTTGCAAAACCTTATTGACTTTGATTTTACTCCTTTATTGCACCCTGATCCTTGGCTGATTTTTATTGCTGCGTACTGATCTCTCCTAAATCCTTAGTTTGGTGTTTGCTATAACCTGTTTTGCGATTGCCACAAAATAGCCTCCATGCTACTGTGCCATTTATCAAGCTCAAATTAAACTACCAATCTTAATAGGAATAATTTTCTTTCTTGGGATAATAATTAATTAACATTCATTTCTGAGGCTACTCTAATATCAGAACAAATAGTTCACAGTTCCAGGTTCCCCACTTGTCTAGTATTTGTGTCTATGCAGAGTCCGTGTATTGTATTTCTTGATTCTCCTGAGTTAGGAATCCTGTCATTCCGTCATATGATAGAATTAGATCAATTTGAAAAATATGGTTATGCAGAAGTTCTGTTCCATTTTTTATGCTATTATAAAATTTTACAAATTGATTTTTCTTGACATGTGCTTATGTTTTTCAACCCAAAAATTATGACAGATGGGTAAATGGGTATCTTTCTTGTTGTGAAAGGGACAAGGTTCAGGGTAAGAACTGTGTCATCTACTTCTGTATTCAACATTGCAAAGTTTGAGCCATACAGTAAGTGCTTAATAAACTTCTGTTGAATTGAATTTCTCAGCCATTTTCTAGATTATAGTTTCATACCAGTTTCCCAGGTTTAAAAAGTGACAGCTAATAATTTTACTGAAATTCTACAAGGAATACATGTATGGTGTGCATTGAGAAACATGAAACAGGAATCCAGCCTTAAAATACCTAGAAATTCCCCTACAGCACTCAGGCCTTCAATTCTAATTGAATTATACCATCAGGTTTAGGCAAGGATAATTTTTCTGAACAAAGCTTTTGTGTGTGTGTGTGTGTGTGCAGAGGTGTGTAATATTTTGGGATTGTATATGTCATACTTTGGTATATGATGATGAAATTTATCCAAGAATCAAAAGGACTATTTGCAGGCTTATCTTTGTATGTATAGTGTATGATAATGGGGAAAAGAATTCTTCTCAATCTTAAAGGATATGCAAAAGCAGTATTCAGATAAAAAAATCGAGTTTAATTAGGAAATATAGTCTAACCTACGGGACTGGGTATAGGAATATTTTATATTACCTTTTTATAGGAAAAACAAAAATGAAAAGTGATTTGGGGAATGGTACGCGAGACAAGCAAGTGGACAAGAATCGAGCAGCGGCGAAGTTCATTGGAACAATGTCCATTTACATTGGCTGTAGCCGCCTCATTAGTCCAGAGAGGAACATCTGAATGCCATGCTATTTTTTTCCCTTGAAAACCATAGAAACAAAAACGTTTGGTTCAACTTTAAAGATCAGTTTAATTTGAGTTGTTGCTAGTTTTAAATGTTCAACTTCCCTGAATATCATCTCACAGACTTTTTACTTCACTGCCTCATATAGTTCAGAAAGAAGTTTGAAGATGCTAAGTAAGCCATCACCAGCTATCACGCCCTTTGGGATGCAACAAAAAGCAAAGAAAAACCCAGCAAATTGCATTGAAACTTAACGTCTATAGGATGACTTGACTCTCACAAGCATTAGAGTGGCAACAGGTATTTTTTTTATACTGGAATTTTAATATTTAACATTGTTATCATAACAAGGAATAAACAATTGCTTAAGGAAATGGGTGATGTTCCTTCTCTGAGCCACAGTGCTGACTCAGTCGTGCAGAACTAATTTCCTGGCTGTCTCTGAATGCACATAAAACTGCTCTGTAGCTGCTGCTGACAATGAACTAGTGACTGGAAAAAGGAATCTTAAACACAGTCACATCTCCTGACTGTTAAAATCCTGTTCACAAGGAACGCTGACCTAATACACTGTGCGACAGGAATAACATTTTTTACAAAATGGCTAAACATAAAATTCCTCATCTTTTTTTTTTGAGTGTTGCTAGACAACTTAATCATGTTTACATATATTCCTCAGAGCCCCAAAATTCTATGTTGAGTATTTCTTTCCCACGAATAATTAAATGCTAGAAAGTTTACTAGATACATGATTTTTATGGTAAATATTTGTCATGACTGAAATCTGAAAGGAGGCAATTGTTTTAACTTTCCAATGACCATTTTACAGCAAGTCCTACAACAGTTTACATAGAGAATTTTACAGGAAGAATGTTAATATCGGATACTTAAAAAGGGATATACTTTAACCTAATTACAATGGTTAGCTTGCTAATTAATGTTTATTGATTGGGATGGATCCAGTGATTGGGTCTTGTTAAAAGTGCAAATATTAAAACCAAAATGATTTCTCAGACAGTCTCCACTACTTGGCACAAGTAACATTGAAATAGTATCATACAGTTACCCCATGTGGCTTGGCAAGGGACTCATTGTACTGGTGATTTGGGGGCATATAATAAAACTTTACTGCCCTCTAGTAGTTACAGAGTTTGCCAAATTCATTTGGAAAATGAATTGCATTTAGGAATTTAGAGATAATCTAGAGAAAAATTGTATTAGTATCAAAGAGTTAGATTCATTTAAATGTATTAAATCTGGAGATAACTCTAGATAAAAATAATTTCCATCTTCATGTTACTTAATCATTACTATAAAATCCAATTGGAATAATGTCATATTGGATACATCCTTTTAATCAATCTTTATTGGCCTTTTCATAACTTCTGATACCTTCTAATCAGCATCAGTTTTTTTTAGAAAGAGTTAAATATGGAGAAATAGGTTAAATTACATACTATATGATATGAGATGCAATATAAGGAGTTGGAGCTTTAAAATACACACTTGATTAAAGTAGATTGTATTAAGTTCAAAACAATCATTGTAAAATTATTTTTTAAATAAATGTTTAAATTCATTTTTAGATTTTTAAAAATTTATTTTTAAAATTATGTTCAACATAACTTTTAAATTAATATATCTGCATTACTATTTTTCAACTCTGAATCCTAAAAACTTGGAGTTAGAAGTAGTCTTTTTATTTTATTTGGCCCAAAACAAAAAAGGGGAATTTAAAAAATTTTAAGTGTTTAGAACTATTTAAATGTAAATATTTACTATTAATGTCTAATTCTAGCCAGTATAATTTATGTTTTAGAAACTTGGAGATTGATTTTATTTGTGTGTTCCAGTTTATGACCAATTTCTGAAAATGTTTTATGGAAAATCAAAAATGAAAATAAAGACATATTTCCTGCATTAGGTTAAGAAGTTCAAAATACATATCAACATTTTACCTTATGTTGTGTAATACTCCTGGTCTTTATAGTTATACTTGATCCATTACTGTGTTTTTTTTTGTTTTTGCATTCTATTTGTTTCTCTCAGTTTATCATTTTTCTCTAACAGTTTTTAATTGACATTTCTTGCTATATTATTCAATTAACAGAGGCCTCTGTCTGTCAGGTTTTCATTGTGCACTTAACCTTCATCAATATAAATGTTATATTCATACCTTTTCTTTGAATCCTTTTCTGTTGATACAACAATTTTACTGTACTCTTTATAAATTCTACTCATCATTTTTCTTTAAGACTTTTTTTTATATCATTTTGGTACTCTTGGGAGCAGTTGTAGTGGACATCTGTTCGTGGTGTTGTTTGCTCTTCATTGCTTCCTGTTGTGAACTTCCTCCTTCCCTCCTGGAAGCTATCACGTGCTCCATGGTGCTGCCGCAAGGTGGCCCCGTGATCCCCACACCCCCGGCTAGAGTGACTGGTTCAGAAAAGGATTTGTAGTCAAGGGGGCGCCATTCAGAGTCCTTTCTTTCTCTGTGAATCAGTCATTACTAAGAATTTTTAAATGTACAGTCGCGGTTTCTTTACATTTTGGTCACCAGATGGAGAGGGCATTCCAGTGAATGAAGTCAACAGTGGAGAACAAGCGTAAGATGGGGAGAGCGGGGAGTCCCAAGACTGCTTTCAGACCCCTGGGTCCTCTCTCATCTGAAATCAGTCACACCACTTGTACTTTGCAATTATGTATGCCAATCATTTTTGTATGTTGAATTAGATTTTTACTACTACAAGAATCCTGACTTAAATAGAAACATGCAGGTATTTATTTTTAATCTCAGTCTGAGAGTTTAGTATTAGGAAATGAAAAACATTTTTATGTTTGTTTTTAATCAAAACATATTTGTTTTATATCCTATGATTATAACTTTTATTGTTTTTAATATATCTTGATTTCTTTAAAAATAAATGCAGTTGATGTGCCACAGTGGTTACATGCACAGTTCTGGAAACATCTTGCTTAGTTGCAAATTCCTGGCTTTGTCAAGATGGTCAATTAGTCAATCCACTTTTGTACAATAAAGGGAATGGCAATACTTACATCATGGGTTCTTGTAAGAATTAAGATTATATGTAATATTAATAAGAATTGAGATTAGAGTTGAACCTTAAATAGTACAAGGGTTTGGAGTGCTAACCTTCCAGTGTAGCTGACAATCCATACATAACTTTTGACTCCTCAAAACTTAACTGATAGCCTACTGTTGACCAGAAGCCTTAACAATAACATAAACAGTCCACACATATTTTGTATATGTATTCTGTATTCTTAAAATAAAGTAAGCTAGAGAAAAGAAAATGTGTTTTAAAAATTGTTAAAAATCTCCTACATTTTTTCCAATATACTGAAAAAAATCCACATATAAGTGAGCCTGTGCAGTTAAAACCTGTGTTGTTCAAGGGTCAACTATATATGTAAAGTGCTTGGAACACAGGCACATAAGTAAATATACATGTTAGTTAAGGCTTTTATTTCCATTTTATTTTCCTTATTTATTAATTAGGTTTTCTTTATATTTTCTGTGAAGGGGAGACCCTTCCATCCATCCATCTACCTATCATCTCTCTAGCTATCATCCATTCATCATCCACCCATCACCTACCCGCCAAATACAATCCACTTGTTAAAGAAGTTTATTAGTGCTTATGTTTATGATTTTTTAAAAAGCTTATCTATTTCTATGTAAACCTAGGCATGGGTTAATTTTTTTTTCTCTTCCTGTAACATTATGAGCAGAAAGAACTGCAGACAGATTTTCTTCCACAGGAACAGTTTTTTATTATCATGATTATACTTATGACCATTACTTCTGTTCCATTTGTTCTCATTTCTTCCTCAGCAGTACCTATAATTCATGGATTGGGTCTCCATTATCTGCCCTCCTTATTTGTTATCTATTTTACCTTCATATATATTTCATTTTCCCCAGATTCATAGGAAGCATTTTCATCTGTCGCTCAATCACTTCTCTGTAGTGCTTGTTTTCCTCTTTAAGGACTCTTTCTGGGGAACTTAATTCTGATATTTCATGTTAGGTACTTTACATTCATTTTCTGTCTTTGTTGAAATCCCTGAAATCCTTTTTTATTTCTGTACCCTGAGCCACTCAATCCATTGTTTTTTAATTTAATCATTTAATAGGGTCTACTTGTTAATCTGGTTTATTAATCAAAGCATCCATTGGTCACTAATAATTTCTCAGTATGTTCCTTCTTTAAAAGTATGTTAACACAAATTTCTCATATTTCAGTGCTATTATGATTTTTGTGACTTTTTTGAGTTTTCAGGGCTATATTAAGGTAATTGCTTTTATTCTGAAAGTAATAGTATACATAAACATTTTAATAGACTTTTAGTTCTCACAATGTTATCAGACAAATTCATCTGAAAAAGATGCTGTTACAAAATATGGATAAAATTTATCAAACATATTTTTAAATTACCACTTGAGTAGTCAATAAAGTAAGGAAAACTCTAAAAGTCTAAAATAAAGGTGAAACCAAAATCAGAGCTGCTGAAAGCCTGAACTGACTCAAAGGCCTTTCTGGAAGGGGCTTATTTTTTTTTAACTTCTTCTTAGGGAGACGGGACAAGACCTTGCTTGATTGTATAGAAGGTAATGGTAGAGAATCCAAACCCTGAAACACTAGGAATTAATCTATCACTGCCAGCAGAGCATGACTTTTCTGTATTTGTTTATATCCTAGGTCAGAAAACATATCTTACCAGTGAGTTTGTAACCAAGGGCCTATGTCTAAAATGTATTTGGATTTTAAATTTATACTATCCATGTGGGCCAGAGAGCAACTAGTTAAGATGAAAATATATCCCAAGCTAAGAAGCACCTGATAAAAAGCAAATGTAAAGATGCTGTAAAGGAACACAAAGTCAATTAATACTTATAGGATTTCCACAGAGAAATTTTTCTTTATAATTAGTTCAGGGATTCCTGCTTTCGGCAATGCTGAACTAATCCTCTGGCTGAGAACAAATGGAAAAGTGGGAAACATCCAGATCTAGACATAGATCTAGACTGATATTCTTATAGATGTATCTGTATTAAGGCATGGGAAGATCTCAAGATGGTGAAGAAATAATGGATCAAGATCTAGGAGAAGCTAGGGATGCAGGGACACCAGCACACCATTTGGGTCTACTTTTCGTCTAGAGACACTTGTCTATTGCAAAGGGAAATTATAATCTGAAAAGTTGGGGAGCAATTTTGGCAATCTTATAATTGTCAGGGGTCAGATGTTGAAGTCAAGGGCCTACCAAGTGGTGTATGTTAATGAACATGCTTTCCGTGAGCTGAGATAGAGAGACTGTGCTCTAGGAATAAGGGTGAACCAGAAGTAGAAATGATGTCACAAGGATTGTAACTCAGCTTTAGATCACTTCACTCCCTGAATTGGATGGTAATTTCCTCAAAATGATTCTCCCTGTGTACCTGGAAAATGCAAAGCAAATTTTTGGAAAATAACATTATCCTGGTCCTGAAATTATTTCTACAATTTTCATATACAATATCCACCACTCAATCAAAACTAACCAGACACATCAAGAGATAAGACAATGTGATTCTAAATCGTAACAAACAACAGATAATTGAAACAGAACCACAGGGGATCCAAATAATGGAGCTGTCAGAAAAAGACATTAAAATAATCGTGCTTAATATGCACAATGAAATACAAGTGACATTTGAGATTTTTAGCAGATAATTGGAAAGTATAATAAGAACCAAATAGAAATTCTGTAACTGAGAAACACAAAAACCGAAATTGAGAAAAGAGAACATAGTATGTTTCATGGGGCTCCTCGACACTCCTTTCGACCTGGGCCCTCTCAGACTGGTAAATGTTCTGGGGTGCATGGTAAATTCTGTTTCTATTTTCATACATGTAGTGTTCTGTGAGATTTCCCCAGGTATTTTATTATTTTTTTGAACATATAATCTAATGGCCTCATTTGCATTTTATCTTACATAAATTGATCAATTTACTGTATTTGTGTGTTTAACTATATATACATATATATCCATATTTCCACACATATTTCCATATAATATAAACATATATGTTTCTGTGTTTCTTATTCTTTGACTGTGTCAGTGGTCATCTAAATGGGATTTCAAGTAGACCCCATATTTATTGATTCTTCATTAGTATATTAATGAAAAGTGGGAAGGAAAAGTATGCACCAATTTCATCTGCATCGTAAACTTGAATGTCATTGCTTGAAATATTTTTAAATTACTCATTATATTATTTTTAATATATCTTCTCTTTGTACCAGTAATTCATTGCCATGTACTGAAATTTCAGTGATGAACATGAAAATATCCTTTCCTTCAAGGAGCATATGTAATAAGGAAGAGATAATTAAGTAAATAGTCATTAAAACTTGGCATTATTAATTTTTTATTGGAAATAAGTGCAAGATGAGGACTTATGAAATGATCTCTCACTCAGTCTACAAGAAATGGGAAGGTCTGTTTGAAAGAGCTGCATTTATCCTAAACTTGAAGGGACAGTATTTGAGTTAAGTGAGAGTTATTAAAATCTGGAGAATTTTGCATGGATAGATGAAGGGTCTAAGGGCAAAGGGCAAGTGTCAATATCTCAGGCAAGACAGGAAAATCTGTTTTTGATTATGAAGGATATTATCTCCATATTGGAGAACTTCTACTATTGGCAAAAGAGAATTATTCAAGATTTTAAAGATAGGAAAATACTATAAACACTTTGTTTTTCAAAATTTCCATCTGGATGCAGTGTGGTATAAATATTGCTCTGGTCTAGTCTAGAAGCCGTGGTGTCATTTGCAGTAGTAATCCAGAGAAACTTTTATAGGGCTCAGAGATATCATTGAGGAAAGAGGAGAATTTGCTTTCAAGATACATTAGAGAGGATAGAGAGGACCTGATGATTAGTTGAATATAAAGAAGAGAGAAAAAGATGCTATAAGAATGAACCTCAGTTTCTGATTTGCACAATGTGTAGATGCCTCTGTGTTTGCAGAGATAAAGATTTCTGGAGTGGAGCAGGTTTGGAAGGAAATATAGACTTAATTTTAGTCATTTTGAAGTTGAAATGTCTGTTTTAGGGGCATTTGCTCTAGGGGAGCTAAGAAATAGAAGAATTTACGATTTTGGATTTTGATGAGAGACTTTTACAAGAGATTCAAATTTCTGTTTAATCAACCTGGAGATAGAACTGAAGTTGTATTGGATAAGAAAACCTCCATTAGTGAATTCAAATCATGGACAAAGATTTCTTTGTGGGTCATAAATACATTTAGATGGATCAGAACTTCATTTTTAAAAAGTGAAATAAAACAGGATGGAATACAAAATATCAGAGACCATTGTATGTAGTTCAGGTTATTGTTATTTCAAAAAACATTTGTTTCAATTATATATAAATACATATGTGTTTATTAGATTGCTATGTACATTTGCAATGTAAGTTTTTTTACTCTGGGCCACATTCAAAAAATTTAAGCCATGAGCATATAGTGTTTGGAATAAAAAGGAGGCTTAGAACTTTGATTTTAAGATTCTACAATATGTATAGGTACAATAGGAGATGAGCCACTGACAGAGATGGAGAAGAAATAGGCAGAGGTAGGAACAGTGCTATCCTCAATTCATGTAATCATGGTCTATGTGGCAAGCATCATGACTTATTGTGAGTACTTAAGAAAGATAAAAAAATTGGGTATAGGAATAAACGATCACTATTGGCTCTGATGTCTGTTATTCAAGGGAGAAAGACTCCTATAAGTTATAATTGACAGCCCCATCCCTCACCTCTACTTCACTAATTGATTTAACTTCCAAATATCCTGAGGATCTTTCCACTTTTCCAATTATCACTATCAGCATGCTAGTCCCAGCAATATCCAATATTTGTGTAATAGCCTCTTAATTGTTCTCTTTGTGTGTACTCATATCTCTCTAGCTTTATCCATGCTGCACCCAAAGTAATCTTTCAATCAAAATGCACATCCTATTCGCTTGCCACCCTCAGGTTGATCCAGTGTGATAGTTCTGATATGTTGCTTTTCAGTCATTTTTGTGTTTGTAAATTACATCATGGTTATGATTATTCTAATTATTTCAACTTTACAAAATTGTAGAAATAACCCTCTAAGGAAATTTGCATCCTGCTTTGTTTACTTATCATTATTACTGATAATTTATTCCATGTTAGTATGTTTTCCAAAAGCAAATGTTTTAATGGTCCCATAATATTGCAGTATATACATATATACATAATTGTTACACTATTAAGACACTCTTAATTCATTTCCAATTTATCAATATTACCAAAATGATTATATAAATATGCTTGTATATATTTGTTCTATCATATCTGATTATATATTTAGGGGAGAATCATATGTGTTATATAATATGAAGATTAATTAGTGCAGAACCACATAAATTATTTTATTGAGATACAGAGATTTCCCATCTGCTGTCTACCTCTACACATGTATAGCCTCTCCCATTATCAACATCACTCACCAGAATGGTACTTTTTTTTTTTTTACCATGAACATACATCGACACATCCTAATAACCTGAAGTCCATAGTTTACCCTTGGGTTCACTTTTGTTGTTGTGTATTTATGGGTTTGAACAAATGTATAATGACATATATACATCATTATATTATTATATGGAGTATTTTCTCTGTCCTACATACATCCATCCTTCCCTTCACCCCCAACCCTAGGCAACCCCTGATCCTTTTACTGTCTCCACAGTTTCCCTAGTCCCGAATGTCATGGTTGGGATGATACAGCATGTAGCCTTGCCAGGCTGGTTGTTTTCACTTAGTAATATGTATTAAAGTCTCTTCCATGTCTTGTCTTGGCTTCCTATAGAGCATTTCTTTTCAGCACTGAATAATATTCCACTGTCTGCATGTGCCACCATTTACTTGTCCATTCACCTTCTGAATAACAGCCCGATTGCTCCCAAGTTGTGACAGTTATGAACAAAGCTACTGGAAACATCCACGTGCAGGTTTCTGTGTAGATGTGTTTTAAACTCCTTTGGAGAAATATCAGGAATGTGATAGCTAGGTCACATGGTAAGAATATGTTTAATTTTGTAAGAAACTGCCAAAGTGGCTATCAAAGTGGCTGTACCATTTTGCATCCCAAAATATATTCCAGTATATTTGCATCAGCAATAGATGACATTCATGTTGCCCCACATCCTCACCAGTACTGGATGGTGTCGGTGTTCTGGATTTTTGTGATGCTACAAAAGTTTGCAATGGTATATCATTGTTTTAATTTGCATTAAATTAAATAACATTTGATGACATATTATGTGGTACAATTTTTTATGTACTTATTTGTCAAGTAAACATATATTTTCATCTTTAGTGAGGTGTCCGTTAAGGTCTTTGGCCAATTTATTAGTCAAGTCATTTGTCTTTTTATTGTTAAGATTTAAGAGTTCTTTGTATATTTTAGATAACAGTTCTCTATTAGATGTCTTTTGCAAGTCTTTTCTCCAGTATGTGGTTGGTTTTCTAATTCTCTTGATATCGTCTTTCACAGAGTAGAAATGTTTAACTTTAATGAAGTCCAGTTATCAATTATTTCTCTCATGTATTGTGTCTTTGGTGTTGTAACTAAAGGGGGGGACATGACCATATCCAAGGTCATCTAGATTTTCTCCTATGTTATCATCTAGGAATTTTATTGTTTTGCCTTTTACATTTTGGTCTATGATTCATTTTTGAATTAGTTTTTATGAAGAGTGTAAAGTGTCTAGGTTCATTTTCTTATATGTGGATGCCCAGTTGTTCCAGCATCATTTGTTGAAGAGATAGTCTGCTCCATTGTATAGCCTTTGCTCCTTGTTCAAGATCTGATGACCATGCTTATGGGGTCTATCTCAGGGCTTTCAGTTCTGCCCCCCTGATCTCTATGTCTGTTCTTTCACCAATACCAGTCTTGTTTCCTTTAGCTTTATATTAAGTCTTGAAGTCAGGTAGCATCAGTCCTCCAACACTGTACTTCTCCCTCAATATTGTGCTGACTATTCTGGGTCCTTTGCCTTTCCATATATACTTTGGGATCAGTTTGTTTATATTCATAAATTACCTTGCTGGGATTTTGATTGGGATTGTATGAAATCTATAGAATAACTTGACAAGAATTGACATCTTGACAATACTGAGTCTTCCTATCCATGAACATGGAATCTCCTGCCATTTAGTCAGTTCTTTAATATCATTCATTAGACTTTTTTTTAGCTTTTCTCATATAGATCTTGTACACATTTTAGTAGATTAGTATCTAAGTATTTCAGTTTTGGTGCTAATGTAAATGTTACTTGTTTTTAATTTCAGATTCCATTTGTTAATTGTTGGTATAGAGGAAAGCAATTGACTTATGTATATTAACTTTGTTTCCTGAAACCTTGCTATAAGGCTTATTAGTTCTATTATTGTTGATTCTTTCAGATTTTCTTTATAGACAATCATGTTCCCTTTGAACTAAGACAGTTTTATGTCTTCCCAATCTTTCTGTCTTTTAATTTCTTTTCCTTTCTTCCTTCTTCCTTTTCTTCTCCTTCCTCTTTTTTTTTTTTTTTTTGGCCTTGTTGCATTTGCAAGGACTTGTCCAGTAAAGTGTGGAAAAGAAGTGGTGAGAGAGGGGATTCTTACCTTGTTCCTGATGTTACTGGGAAAGCTTCAAATTTGTCACCATTAAGTATGATGTCAGCTGTATGTTTTTTGTAGATAGTCTATCATTTTGAGGAAGTTACCCTCTATTCCTAGTTTATTGAGGGGTTTTATCATGAATATGCATTAGATTTTATCAAATGCTTTTTCTGCATGTATTGATATGATTATGTGATTTTTTTTAGTAGATTGACATTATGAGTTACATTAATTGATTAATTAAATCAATGTTGCATGTCTGGGAAATCTCACTTGGTTGTGCTGTGTAATTATCTTTATATTTTTTTGGTTTCAATTTGCTAACATTTTGTTAAAATTTCTGCATCTATGGTCATGAGAAGTATTGGTCTACAGTTTTCTTATCTTCATATCTTTGCCTAGTTTTGATATTTGGGTAATTCTGTCCTCATAGAATGAGTTAGGAAGCATTACCTCAGTTTTTATTCTCAGAAAAATCATAGGTAATTGATGTATTTTCTTCCTTAAATGTTCAATAGAAATGTCCAGTGAACCTGTCAAATTTGTTGGCATAGATTTGCGTATAGTATTTCTTTATTATTGTAACTTACATGGAACTTGTAGTTGCCTTCTCTTTCATTTCACATATTACTAATTTGTGCCCTCTCTTTTATTCTTATTTACCCTGCTAAAGGCTCATTGATTTCATTGATGTTTTCTAAAAAACTAGCTTTTGGTTTCATTGACTTTTCTCTATTGAATTCCTGGTTTCAATTTTATTGATTTCTGGTCTAATTCCTATTATTTTTTCTTCTATTTATTTTGCACTTAATTTGCCCTTCTTTTTCTAGTTCCCTAAGGTGGTTATTTAAATAATCGATTTTAGATCTTTTTTAATATGTATATTCAATGCTATTAATTTCCCTCTAAAATTGCATTTATTACCTCCTACAAATTCTGATAATTTGTGTTTTAATTTTCACTTACTGAAATATATTTTAAAATTTCTCTTGATTTCTTCTTTGAATCACGTTTTATTTCAAAGTGTATTGTTTAATCTTCATGTATTTTGGAAATACCCACCTATCTTTCTGTTATTGATTTCTAGTTTAATTCCACTGTGACTTGAGAGCAGACATCATATGATTTTTATTATTTTAAGTTGTTAAGGAGTGTTTTATAGCTCAGAATGTGATCTGTCTGGTAGAATGTTTCGTGTGAGCTTGGGAAGAATGTGTGTTCTTCTGTTGTTGGATGGAGTAGTCTATTGATGTCAATTATATCCAGTTAATAGATGGTGATGTTTAGTTCAACTATGTCCTTATCTGATTTTCTGCCTGCTGAATCTCTCCATTGTTGACAGGGAGATGTTGAAATTTCCAATTTTAAAAGAGTGCATTAATCTCTTTCTGGTAGTTCTATCGGTTTTTGCTTACTTTATGTGATGCTCTTGTTTTAGGCATACATACAAAAATTGTTTTATCTTCTTAGAGAATTGGCCCCTTTATCATTTTGTAATGCCCCTCTTTATCTCCAATAGCTTTCCTTACTTTGCAGTCTGCTCTGACTGATACTAATATAGCTTCTCCTGCTTTCTTTTTCATTAGCATGGTATACTTTTCTCTATCCATTTAATCTATGTGTTTTTATATTTAAAGTGAATTTCTTGTAAACACATATATTTGGATATTTTTCACTCTGACAATCTCTGTCTTTTAATTGTTTCATTTAAACCACTGACAAAGTGATTATTGATATAGATGGCCTAATATGATTCTCAGTTAAAGTATCTCCTGTTCATACAGTGTGCATCTATTTTTGCCCATCTCTTTAGGCTTTTCAGGATCTTTTCCAAGAGCTTCTCCCACTCTGTTCCTCCACTCTCATTCCATTCTCCACAGAAACAGTTTAAAGCATAAATTCTGCCACATTATTCATCTGTTTAGAAACCTTATGAACTTCCCTGTTTCTTATTGTCAATATGTGATTGATAAGCTTAACATTTTAATAAAGTATGTATCCATGACTCAGTAGTCTCACTCCCTAGGACAACTCCCCAGACATCTTAATACATGGCATTCACCTTCTTTATTTTGTTGATCTGAGTGTTTGTTTGTAATCCATGTAGTAAGCATTTCTAGGAACATAATATTATTAAAAAGTCATTACCCCGAAAAATTTTCTGATACAGAAAGTAGCACTGATGTATGATCAACACTTTGGTGGCAAATAAATTAAAAGCTATAGAAATAGCTTTACTATCAGCTCTAGGAATAGTCTCTCATTCAGGATCTTACAAATCTTATGAAAGCACAATGTTGGACATACCCCAGTAAATAGATCTTGGATGGGGATGTCATTGGCCCAATGGCCAGCAAGTTCAGGCTGATGGGAGAGCACTTCCATTTATAATATATAATAAGAGCAAATATAAAAGTATATAGCAACTCCATGTCTGTCATAAGGTTGACATCAGGAGGTCAGAGAACCAGAGAGAAGCCTGGGTCAGCCAGTGGGGGTAAGATAACTATAACAATAGGGAGAAGAGATGACATTGATCATGAGAAACAGGTATAACTTGCCAAAGCCAGGTTGGATATTATCCACAAATTAAAAATAGGAAGCACAGCAGAGACCTAATTAGCTGGAAAAGGCACTGTTATGACAGTAAAGGAGCAGAATCTGATGAAACTACGTGAGCCAAGGCTCATGATTCAATTTAACCTTTGCAAATCATCATGTCCATGGTATAGGGATGAACTCTAATGAGAACTGCTGAATTTGGCTTTGTAGATTAATGGCTAGAGTCTAATGTATAAGAATTGGCTTGTTCTAGGCTACTTTTCCCTTGGAGGAATCCCAACTTCCCACAAAATAGTCAAATCTCTTTTAGTTTTGAAATATAAAAAAAAGTTTATCACACTGAGGTGTCCATCAGCTAAGCCTGCAATGTCAGGTGAACCTAACAATATAATAATTAACTCCTAAATCCTATGGTATTGAATTAAACATACATATGTACTTAAGATACGTTCTTCAGAAATCAAAGTTACATGAGTATATATCTCTCAAAATTGTAAAACTGTCTCCTGGAAAATTTCAGTTTATAATAATTGCTTACTGTATGCTCATCAATGCCAAAGAATAAACTAACTGAGTCTGATCCTATCTAAATAAACACGATGAGTCTTCTAGTAAAATTAATTCATGGTCTATTTGAGGCAAAGGGCAACTTTTAAGTGGAGAGAAATTTGATTGCACATTTTGCAAAGCACTGTGTATATTATCCTTTTCAGGGTCAGGGATCAAGTATCCACCAATGGCTAAAATTTTAACACATGGATTTTATCTCCTAAAGTATCCATTGGTGATTGCTTACTTACAAAGGAGTGTTCAAACGTCTTATGGCTACTTAAGTATTGACCACTGCTGGTTAAAGCATATCTACTATTTTTAAAAAACATCACATGTTTAAGTAAATGATGTGTTTTGGGCCTCCAGATATAACATGGTTGGATATTTCTTGAAAAACTTATTATTTTTTTATATTTTAAAGCTATGGGCAGCTGGAAATGGTTAGATATATGCTTATCATATATGTGTATATTGCCATTAAGTCACTGAATTTTTTAAATTAAAGTATCATCGATATACAATCTTACACTGGTTTCAGATATACAATGCAGTGGTTCAACAGTTACCATGTTATTAAATCCTAACTCCTTCTAGTGACGTTACTGTCTATCAATATAGTAAGATGTTACATCTGACTACAACATAGTAAGAATCATAAGTCACTGATTTTTAAAACTCCTAGACTGATGTACACAATATAGAGAGAATTAAATTATGAGAAATGTGATTTTTCACTACCTAAAAACTTCAACCTATGACATTTATTCTATGCTTCTGGCATAAAAGAAAAGCATTTTTAAGGCAAATATAGATGTTAAATATCAGAGTCTGAAAGTATAGAATACTGTATCTAACACTTTTCAAATTTCCTCTCTAAGGTTTTTTTAATACCTAATGATATAAGTTCTATTGTGCAAGAGAGAGAGTGGTTAAAGATTAAAAACCCTAAGCAAAACATTTCTCAAGAAAGAATTGCTTCAGAACTTCTAGCAGGTTTTACAAAGAGAATATATCCAATCAAATGCTTTATAGCAACTAAAATAAAGCTTGGAAAAGCCCATACATATTTTAACAGACCAATTTTTAATTAATGTGACAATCATATGCCAATTCACTCATTTGTTAATAGTTATGAATATCAGAATACTGAAAATTACTGATAAAGCAACACATCTCAAAAAAGCTATAAAGCTTTTTTTTATAGCACTTTATCATACATAAAGCACTTTAATAAACATTACTTCACTTATATCTAATTTTAAATTTGTAACAAATAAAATTTGAATTCACTGCAATCTTTTTTGTTCTTGGTTTGGAAGGTATCTCAAGGAAAGGAATTGTATATAGCATTAGTTTAATTTCAGGGTTATTTTAAAAGATATATAAAAAAAGAGAAAGTCATAAATAATAAGAAGGAAACCAAACAAGCATGCATTACGTGGCCATGTGTCTCACTGGAGGGTTTCAGCCCAGGGCTGGCTCATTCTGGATTTGGTGAGACTGAATCACATAATGGAACATTGCAGGTAAAAGGGTTTAAACCAAGCTTTACTCTCATGGTGGCAAGTCAAGTGCTAGAATCACATTTGTATATGATGAGTCCACAATCCTTCTCCATCTCTGCCTCTGGGCAGAGCCCTGGATGTAGCTTTTTATATAGTAACACCGGCAATAATGGCTCATTGCAAACTGGTATGTAAGCATGCACCAAAGCAGTAGGCCAATTACATCATCAACTAGATTAGGGTCAGGTGAGGATCCTGGCTATAGGAATTTCCATTTTTCCTACACTCCATCCTTCCAGGATTCTCACCTCACAATCTACACACCCTCAATCTTCCTCTATGGCCCCTATGTGAGAAAGCTGGAGCATTGTAACCAGATTCCAAAACAGCAACAGAGGCTACAACAATATACACATAATGACAAAAAATCATGATAATCCTCAGGTCTGAGGAGCTTGACTGTCATGTCACCAAGTGGTCATTCCCTCTGTATTCAAACAAGTCCTACTCAGATGAGCTTATGACTTGCACTTTCCACCAGAGGCCAGTAGTGGAACTGGTAAGAAGCTCTGTGCACACTCAGCAAGCAGCAGTTTTTGCCAGGGTGTGTGCCCAATCCACAAAGACTTTAGAGGAGATCAACCTTAAGGGCAATAAGACACATGTTTTAATGACACCAACATAGGCAAATCTTGTCCATCAGGGAATGTGAATGTAAAAGAGTGGCCCTGTGAAAGGACCATGGAAGGAAAGGGATCCCATTTGGGTCTAGTACACCATACATTTACCTCTCTCCCTGTTGGAGTTACTGAGGGGTCTATGTATAGTGCTACTGGAGGTGCATGTACTGGCCATAAAGATAAAACAAAATTCCCTGGTAAGATGCTCTTTTGTTCTGGCCTTTGAGATACACTACCTTGATCTTTGGGAGCCCCTCTGCCATTACTCCAGGCATACCCAGGAGGCCAGCTTCCAGACCTTGTCCCCAAGGTGCCAGAACGGCCAGGCATCACTGGTCTATGTGTCAAAATGTCCAAGGCCATGTCCACTGAATGGAGTCCCTGGGGTTTATTGTAGTCAGTGCTGGTAGCAAGGTATTATTCTGGTGGCCAAACCTTGGCTTCAATGATTTCTCCTTAGTTTGCATTTAAGATTGTACAGGGGAAGCAGCAATGTGTGTTAGCATATTCATGTAGCTCAATATCCCTTTCTGGGGCTTCTCATTTGAACACAGTAGCACTGTCCATAGCAGGCTGACCATACCTGTATATTACTGGTGTCTGACTTCAGGTCAGATTTTAACAAACCACTGTACCTCTCTATTATCTCTGCTCCAGTAGTATTATATGGTATATGAGACTTTCACCTCATCCCTAATCATTGCATCCATTCTTGTAGTGTGTGTCCAGTAAGGTGGTTGCCTTGATAACTTTCAATTACCTGTGGTCAGCCATAGGCTGCAAAGAGATGCTCCAGGCCTCTTTTGGTCATTTGCTGGTCTGCACAACAACATGCAGGAAAAGCAATCAGAATTCCAGTGGCTGTGTCCATACCAGTCATGATATATTGATACCCTTCTGACATGGACAGAAGCCCAAGATAGTCAATCTGCCACCTGTTGAGGGGTATCGGCCCCTTAGCTATTGTCCCATGTTCCTGTAGGACTTGATGTAAGTCCCTTTTAGAGCACACAGTGCATTCCTCCTGGGTTTTGCTGACTTTTTCAAAGGTTAAAGGCAGGCCACAAAGATGGGATACAGCCCATACTGTCTTTTGCCCCACATGCAACAAACATTGCTGTAATCACTGGGCAACATATGGGCCTCATGACCTTCACAGGCCCTTTAGGTCCTTTCTTTCAGTAGCAGACTCCACTCCCTTCCATGCCTGCATTGCTTCAGCCTCCCCCAAATCTGCCACAGTATGGGTAACCTCACTTATGGGTTGCCCTCAATGAGGGGCAAGAATGGCCAGTAGGGGCCAAAAGGGATGAAGGAGTTGTTTGTAGTACATGTTCCTCATCCCTACTGTAAACAGCTCCTTTTCTGGGGCATAATTTCACTGGGTTATAAATGGCATTTTTCATGCCCAACTCCCGTAACATGTGTTGTAGCTCAGCATACGTCTTCCATCTAGAGGGGGAGATGGTAAGTCACCCTGATTGGGCCATACAGTGTAAAGGGAGGTCACCAGCCATTCGAGAAGGGAATGGGTCCTGGGGGTTGGATGTGTATTCTGAAGCTGCTGCCACAAGGCAGGATGAGTTGTCAGGGATGCCAGCTTTCTCACCTCTGATCCAGACAGAATAATCCCATCCACTCCTAAATCCCAAAGGTGCAGGAGCCAGCCTGAAACAAGGAGCCCAAATCTGCCAGCTCTGCCTGTGTTTAGGGGCAGAACAGAGAGTGCTCCATCATCTGGAAAGGGGGCTGAACCTCTCGCAGAGGAACCTGCAGTTGCTGCGTCTTTATTTTCTCGATGACAACCCAGTGGGATTTCAATAGAGGAGGGAACGGTGCCTCTGGCCCCACCTCTACCTCCTTGTTCTCCCCTCCAGCTCCTCCACCACCTCTGGGGCTGACGGCAGCTGTCTCATTCCACAGAGCGCCTCCCCTGCTGCACCCTCTACCTTCCACACAGTGCCTCCGAGCGACACTAGCTCAGTCTTCGCAAGCTCTCTTACCTTCTCCTCCATACATTCCAGCTGGTGTTCTCGTGCTGCCTCTTCTCGTGCTTCTCGCCGGAGTATGTCCTTCTCCTTTGCGTCTTTCCCTCTTCCACAGTACTCTGCAGAGATGTCACCTCATTCTGCAAATAATTTTTTTTTACCTCCTCCACAGCTGCTTCTTACAGGGGTATGTCCTCCTTCTTCACGGCCTTTACCTCCTCCACAGTGCCTCACAGTGATGCCATCTCATTCTTTAACAAATATTTTAACTCCTCCACAGCCCCTCACAGTCCTTGTTGGTGTGCTGCCTCTTCTTGTGCTATCATCACATCCTTCGCCTTCTCCAAAGCTCCTCGCAGTGATACCACCTCGGTCCTTAGTGAATTTTTTTTCCTCCTTCATGACCTGTATCTCCTCTTGTGCTCCTTGCAGAAGCATGCTCTTCCCCTACTGGCCCTCCCTTAGCACTGCGAGGAATAGCCAACCCACAGTTACTGCTGCCATGTGGGCATCCTGTTTAAAGATTTCCCAGTCTTGTGGAGGGTCTCCACCACTGCCCCAGGCATCACCTCCACCTCTTCCCAGTCCTGGGGAGGGGCCCACACCTCTAGGAGGACCACCACCTTGGCCCGCATGCTCAGTGGGGGCACCCAAGTATCTCTTTACCCATAGGAGCATACCGCAGTATTGTGCCATCCATACGGACAGCCCGCTGAAATACCCTTCCCACGAGGGCAGCTTATTCGGTTTTTGGTCTGTAGTGAATCCTGCTGACTGTGCCAAATGTCTCACTGGAGGGTTTCAGCCCCAGGCAAGTTCATTCTGGATTCAGTGAGACTGAATTATAACAGTGGAACACTGGAGGTAAAAGGGTTTACGCCAAACTTTATTCTCATAGTGGCGAGTTGAGTGGTGGAATCGCATCTGCCTCTGGAAGTCTGCAATCCATCTCTGTCTCTGCTTGTGGGCAGAGCGCTGGGCAGAGCTCTTTATATAGTAACACAGACAATAACGGCTCACTGCCAACAGGGGTGTGAGCATGCACCTACGTGGTAGGCCAAATACATCAGCAGGTAGATTAGGGTAAGATGAGGGTCCTGGCTCCAGGCACTCCCATTTTCCCTACACCATGCATTCTTTATTACAGGTGTACAATCACTCCGCCAAATATCGACAACCAAAGGCATGGCCAAATACACCTTGATACTCAATTTGCCTTAAAATTGCTTAACAATCAATTAAGGTAAAGCATTAGATGTGCATATAAATGATGGATTACAGTGTTGCAAGTTTTAAAAACTGATTTGGAATATTAAATTGATGTTATTCAGGCACGAAAAATCACAAAGAAAAATTATTATAATATAGTATAACAACCTGGATGTATTTCTTCTTTAAGCCCATTAGGTATTCTAGCTCTAGTCTCAGCCAATTCACTCTCATCACATGTCTTTAGCATATCCTAGAACTACTTTTGTCCCGACTTCAGAGAAGTAGTAGAGATGTACAACCTGATAGGACGAAAATATTCCCACATGGACAAACAAATGCTGCTTAGCATACAAATCGCAGAGCAATTCAAAATATGTAGTTATTGGATATGAGTAAGGACAAAAAAAACACCATTTCCTGAATAGCTAGAGGTAACTTTGTAGGAAGTTAGTAACTATCAGTTACTATAATAATGAAAATAGTAGTTACTGATACAACCATCTAGTTTCCCATCTCTGGCCTGTAAGCTCTCTGGCAGTGTGATCTTCTGGATTGAACAATGGAAAAATCAATGTTTTTGTCCTGCTTAGAGCAGAGAACAAACCCTTTTGTTCAGTGTTTCTTAAAAACACAAAGCCTATATCTAGTTTATCTTATTCGAGTAAAATTCATTTTTGGCCTATTATTTCTCATGGATTGAGTGTATAGAGAAGATACTTCCATGGCCAAGACAACCTATTTTACTCTTCTTTTTTACAGCTAGTTTTCTAGACTCAAACAGTTTTTTGAGGGGAGAAAGGAGACTCACATGTGGGGAAAGCACATCATTTGGTGTGAAATAAATTAACAGTTGCAAATATGAAAATAGTGTACAGACATATGTAAATTTAATATGAAAACCAGTCTGTGGTGTAAAACGTACTGACACAGCTGTTGAGTGGCCTGAGGGTTGGGGTGAGGGAACCATGTAAATGATAGATTTTTTTAAAAAATATATATATATATTTTGTGAGGGCATCCCTCATATTTATTGATCAAATAGTTGTTAACCATAATAAATTTCTGTATAGGGGGGTCAATACTCAATGCACAATCATTAATCCACCCCAAGCCTAATATTCGTCAGTCTCCAATCTTCTGATGCATAACGAACAAATTCTTACATGGAGAACAAATTCTTACATAGTGAATAAGTTACATGGTGAACAGTGCAAGGGCAGTCATCACAGAAGCTTTCAGTTTTGTTCATGCATTATGAACTATACGCAGTCAGTTCAAATATGAATATTCATTTGATTTTTAAACTTGATTTATATGTGGATACCACATTTCTCTATCATTATTATTATTTTTAATAAAATGCTGAAGTGGTAGGTAGATACGAGATAAAGGTAGAAAACAGAGTTTAGTGTTGTAAGAGAGCAAATGTAGGTGATCAGGTGTGTGCCTGTAGACTATGTGTTAATCCGAGCTAGACGAGGGCAATAAACATCCATGTATGCAGAAGATTTCTCTCAGAAAATGAGGGGGGAGGTTCTAAGCCTCACCTCTGTTGATCCCCAATTTCTCACCTGATGGCCCCCCTGCGACTGTGCCTGTCTTAGGTTGTTCCTCCCTTGAGGAATCTTACCCATCTCTGGCTAACCAGTCATCTTCCGGGGCCATACAGGGAAATGTGAAGTTGGTAAGTGAGAGAGAAGCCTTATTGTTTGAAAAGGTTAGCTTTTTACTTCTTTGCATATTTATGCCCTGTGGCTTCTATGCCCAGCATTTGTCTTGAGGTGTCTTTACCACTTGGAAGAATTATGATACTCGGTAAATTCGACATGTGGCACGAGTTCTATTTAAAGGTTGTGATTAGGTAGGAAGAAGAAAAGCTATAGAAGTAGCAGGCAGAAGAAAACCTGGGAAGATTGATTATTTCTTTGACATATCTTCTTGTAGAGTAACTTCAGCATGGATAGGTTTTAAACGACTAATTAAATTGTGCACACACATTAACATAATAGGAATATAGTTACCTAACCAAAGCATACCTGTAATTACCAGCCATCTCCAGTGAAACCAAGAAAACCAGTTAGGCACCTTAGGCATTTGTGAAAACTTATCTATGATATGGTGGATATTGTCCGACTGAACTTAAACAGTCTGAGAGAATTCAGATAAACTAGAACAACCCATTCCTGGGGACTGTTCATATCCCATATGTTCTTTTAATGATAAATAGTCTGTGGTTGTAAGATTTTGGAGTGCTACAATTTGCACTTCCCCTAATTCTTGCTTGAGTTCCAACAGTATAGATCCAGTCCAATTTTTGTTTTACTGTATGCACAGGCCAGCTTAGATATCTCCTTCATCATTCCCATGGCAAGTCCAGGAACTGGTGGGATGAGTGCATCTACACCTGTGGCAGTGCGTAGATCATTGTTGGAGTTTTTTTTTTTTTGCTGATCATCTTCTGTCATGAGTCTTCCCGAGAGTGCTGATGTTGGAAGTTCTTTTTCATATCGTATCTTAGTTCATTTTCGGGGTAGCCAAATTAGGCTTTGATCCTCTGTATAAACACAAACAGACCCTTTGCCTACACTTTTATATGCCCTTTATATCATTGTGTAGAACTCATTAGAGGTCACCACATAGGAACTGCTTTTTTTTTTTTTTAATCATTAATCTACACTTATATGACGAATACTTTGTTTACTAGGCTCTCCCCTATACCAGGTCCCCCCTATATACTCCTTTACAGTCACTGTCCATCAGCGTAGCAAACTGTTGTAGAATCACTACTTGTCTTCTCTGTGTTGTACAGCCCTCCCCTTTCTCCCACCCCGCTATGGATGCTAATCTTAATACCCCTCTTTTTCTGCCCCCCCTTATCCCTCCCTCCCTCCCTACCCACCCATCCTCCCCAGTCCCTTTCCCTTTGGTACCTGTTAGTCCATTCTTGAGTTCTGTGATTCTGTTGCTGTTTTGTTCCTTCAGTTTTTCCTTTGTTCTTATATTCCACAGATGAGTGAAATCATTTGGTATTTCTCTTTCTCTGCTTGGCTTGCTTCACTGAGCATAATACCCTCCAGCTCCATCCATGTTGCTGCAAATGGTTGGATTTGCCCTTTTCTTATGGCTGAGTAGTATTCCATTGTGTATATGTACCACATCTTCTTTATCCATTCATCTATCGATGGACATTTAGGTTGCTTCCAATTCTTGGCTATTGTAAATAGTGCTGCGATAAACATAGGGGTACATTGGTCTTTCTCATACTTGATTGCTGCATTCTTAGGGTAAATTCCTAGGAGTGCAATTCCTGGGTCAAATGGTATGTCTGTTTTGAGCATTTTGATGTACCTCCATACTGCTTTCCACAATGGTTGAACAAGTTTACATTCCCACCAGCAGTGTAGGAGGGTTCCCCTTTCTCCACAGCCTCGCCAACATTTGTTGTTGTTTTTCTTTTGGATGGCAGCCATCCTTACTGGTGTGAGGTGATACCTCATTGTAGTTTTAATTTGCATTTCTCTGATAATTAGCGATGTGGAGCATCTTTTCATGTGTCTGTTGGCCATCTGTATTTCTTTTTTGGAGAACCGTCTGTTCAGTTCCTTTGCCCATTTTTTAATTGGGTTATTTGTTTTTTGTTTGTTGAGGCGTGTGAGCTCTTTATATATTCTGAACGTCAAGCCTTTATCGGATGTGTCATTTTCAAATATATTCTCCCATACTGTAGGGTTCCTTCTTGTTCTATTGATGGTGTCTTTTGCTGTACAGAAGCTTTTCAGCTTAATATAGTCCCACTTGTTCATTTTTGCTGTTGTTTTCCTTGCCCAGGGAGATATGTTCAAGAGGAGGTCACTTATGTTTATGTCTAAGAGGTTTTTGCCTATGTTTTCTTCCAAGAGTTTAATGGTCTCGTGACTTACATTCAGGTCTTTGATCCATTTTGAGTTTACTTTTGTATATGGGGTTAGACAATGGTCCAGTTTCATTCTCCTACATGTAGCTGTCCAGTTTTGCCAGCACCACCTGTTGAAGAGACTGTCATTTCGCCATTGTATGTCCATGGCTCCTTTATCAAATATTAATTGACCATATATGTCTGGGTTAATGTCTGGATTGTCTAGTCTGTTCCATTGGTCTGTGGCTCTGTTCTTGTGCCAGTACCAAATTGTCTTGATTACTATGGCTTTATAATAGAGCTTGAAGTTGGGGAGTGAGATCCCCCCTACTTTATTCTTCTTTCTCAGGATTGCTTTGGCTATTCGGGGTCTTTGGTGGTTCCATATGAATTTTTGAATTATTTGTTCCAGTTCATTGAAGAATGTTGCTGGTAGTTTCATAGGGATTGCATCAAATCTATATATTGCTTTGGGCAGGATGGCCATTTTGACGATATTAATTCTTCCTAGCCATGAGCATGGGATGCGTTTCCATCTGTTAGTGTCCCCTTTAATTTCTTTTAAGAGTGACTTGTAGTTTTCAGAATATAAGTCTTTCACTTCTTTGGTTAGGTTTATTCCTAGGTATTTTATTTTTTTTGATGCAATTGTGAATGGAGTTGTTTTCCTGATTTCTCTTTCTGTTGGTTCATTGTTGGTATATAGGAAAGCCACAGATTTCTGTGTGTTGATTTTGTATCCTGCAACTTTACTGTATTCCGATATCAGTTTTAGTAGTTCTGGGGTGGAATCTTTAGAGTTTTTTATGTACCGTATCATGTCATCTGCAAATAGTGACAGTTTGACTTCTTCTTTGCCAATCTGGATTCCTTGTATTTTTTTGTTTTGTCTGATTGCCGTGGCTAGGACCTCTACTACAATGTTAAATAACAGTGGGGAGAGTGGGCATCCCTGTCTAGTTCCCGATCTCAGCGGAAATGCTTTCAGCTTCTCGCTGTTCAATATAATGTTGGCTGTGGGTTTTTCATAGATGGCCTTTATTATGTTGAGGTACTTGCCCTCTATTCCCATTTTGCTGAGAGTTTTTATCATGAATGGATGTTGAACTTTGTCAAATGCTTTTTCAGCATCTATGGAGATGATCATGTGGTTTTTGTCTTTCTTTTTGTTGATGTGGTGGATGATATTGATGGACTTTCGAATGTTGTGCCATCCTTGCATCCCTGGGATGAATCCCACTTGGTCATGGTGTACGATGGTTTTGATGTATTTTTGAATTCGGTTTGCTAAAATTTTGTTGAGTATTTTTGCGTCTACGTTCATCAGGGATATTGGTCTGTAGTTTTCTTTTTTGGTGGGGTCTTTGCCTGGTTTTGGTAGTAGGGTGATGTTAGCTTCATAGAATGAGTTTGGGAGTATCCCCTCCTCTTCTATTTCTTGGAAAACTTTAAGGAGAATGGGTATTATGTCTTCCCTGTATGTCTGATAAAATTCCGAGGTAAATCCATCTGGCCCGGGGGTTTTGTTCTTCGGTAGTTTTTTGATTACCGCTTCAATTTCGTTGCTGGTAATTGATCTGTTTAGATTTTCTGTTTCTTTTTGGGTCAGTCTTGGAAGGTTGTATTTTTCTAGGAAGTTGTCCATTTCTCCTAGGTTTCCCAGCTTGTTAGCATATAGGTTTTCATAGTAGTCTCTAATAATTCTTTGTATTTCTGCGGGGTCCGTCGTGATTTTTCCTTTCTCGTTTGTGATACTGTTGATTTGTGTTGACTCTCTTTTCCTCTTAATAAGTCTGGCTAGAGGCTTATCTATTTTGTTTTTTTTTCTCGAAGAACCAGCTCTTGGTTTCATTGATTTTTGCTATTGTTTTATTCTTCTCAATTTTATTTATTTCTTCTCTGATCTTTATTATGTCCCTCCTTCTGCTGACCTTAGGCCTCATTTCTTCTTCTTTTTCCAATTTCGATAGTTGTGACATTAGACCGTTCATTTGGGATTGCTCTTCCTTTTTTAAATATGCTTGGATTGCTATATACTTTCCTCTTAAGACTGCTTTTGCTGGGTCCCACAGAAGTTGGGGCTTAGTGTTGTTGTTGTCATTTGTTTGCATATATTGCTGGATCTCCATTTTGATTTGGTCATTGATCCATTGATTATTTAGGAGCGTGTTGTTTAGCCTCCATGTGTTTGTGAGCCTTTTTGCTTTCTTTGAACAGTTTATTTCTAGTTTAATGCCTTTGTGGTCTGAAAAGTTGGTTGGTAGGGTTTCAATCTTTTGGAATTTACTGAGGCTCTTTTTGTGTCCTAGTATGTGGTCTATTCTGGAGAATGTTCCATGTGCACTTGAGAATAATGTGTATCCTGTTGCTTTTGGATGTAGAGTTCTGTAGATGTCTATTAGGTCCATCTGTTCTAATGTTTTGTTCAGTGCCTCTGTGTCCTTACTTATTTTCTGTCTGGTGGATCTGTCCTTTGGAGTGAGTGGTGTGTTGAAATCTCCCAGAATGAATGCATTGCATTCTATTTCCTCCTTTAGTTCTATTAATATTTGTTTCAGGTATGTTGGTGCTCCTGTATTGGGTGCATATATATTTATAATGGTTATATCCTCTTGATGGACTGAGCCCTTTATCATTATGTAATGTCCTTCTTTGTCTTTTGTTACTTTCTTTATTTTGAAGTCTGTTTTGTCTGATACCAGAATTGCAACACCTGCTTTCTTCTCTCTGTTGTTTGCTTGAAATATCTTTTTCCATCCCTTGACTTTAAGTCTGTGCGCGTCTTTGGGTTTGAGGTGAGTCTCTTGTAAGCAGCATATGGATGGATCTTGCTTTTTTATCCATTCTATTACTCTGTGTCTTTTGATTGGTGCATTCAGTCCATTTACATTTAGGGTGATTATTGAAAGGTATTGAAAGGTATGTGGTTACCAAAGGTTTAGGGTTAGCTTCTTTACTATCTTACTGTCTAACTTAACTCGCTTGCTGAGCTATTATAAACACAGTCTGATGATTCTTTATTTCTCTCCCTTCTTATTCCTCCTCCTCCCTTCTTCATATGTTGGGTGTTTTGTTGTGTGCTCTTTTTAGGAGTGCTCCCATCTAGAGCAGTCCCTGTAGGATGCCCTGTAGAGGTGGTTTGTGGGAGGCAAATTCCCTCAACTTTTGCTTGTCTGGGAATTGTTTAATCCCTCCTTCATATTTAAATGATATTCGTGCTGGATACAGTAGTCTTGGTTCGAGGCCCTTCTGTTTCATTGCATTAAGTATATCATGCCATTCTCTTCTGGCCTGTAGGGTTTCTGTTGAGAAGTCTGATGATAGCCTGATGGGTTTTCCTTTGTAGGTAACCTTTTTTTTCTCTCTGGCTGCCTTTAATACTTTGTCCTTGTCTTTGATCTATGCCATTTTAATTATTATGTGTCTTGGTGTTGCCCTCCTTGGATCCCTTGTCATGGGAGTTCTGTGTACCTCTGTGGTCTGAGAGGCCATTTCTTCCCCTAGTTTGGGGAAATTTTCAGCAATTATTTCTTCAAAGACATTTTCTATCCCCTCTTCTCTCTCTACTTCTTCTGGAATACCTATGATTCTTATATTGTTCCTTTTTATTTGATCACTCAGCTCTCTTAAAACTCTTTCATTCCTGGAGATCCTTTTATCTCTCTCTGCATCAGCTTCTCTGCGTTCCTGTTCTCTGTTTTCTAGTCCATTAATGGTCTCTTGCATCTCGTCCATTCTGTTTTGAAGTCCTTCCAGATCTTGTTTTATTTCTGAATTCTCCTTCCTTAGTTCTTGCATATTTCTCTGCAAGTCCATCAGCATGGTTATGACTTTTGTTTTGAATTCTTTTTCAGGAAGACTGGCTAAATCTATCTCCCCAGATTCCTTCTCAGGGGAAGATGTAGCAGATGCCGAAGCTGTCTGTGTTAGTCTTGTCTGGATCATATTTTTTTGCCTTTTCATGTTGACAGGTGCTATTGACTGTCAGCTGGGCGGGCCAAAATTTTCACTTGCTACTGGCCTTTCTTTACTGGGACAACTGCGACCCCTAGTGGCTTGTGTTGGGTAATTGCGTGTAGACTGGGTCTTTGTGTCTTGCCTGGCCGGAAGGGAGAAATTTCCCTTTCTGTGGGCGGAATTTGTCTCAGGCTGCTTCTCTGCTTTCGCAGCGCCCGGTGGGGTGATGGATGGGGGGGCTGCTTGACTGTTTGCCTCTGTGAGGGGTCTCAGAGCTGTTGCCCAGGGGGTTAGTGCACCCGGTTTTCCCTGTAATTTCCAGCTGCTGTACTGTGACCTGGGTTGTTTCCGTCAAGCTGTTAAGTCCCTGTCCCTTTAAGACTTTCAAAAAGCCCCCGCTTTTCTTTGTCGCAGGGACATCAGCTTCAGCACCCGCTCAGAGGTCTTACTCCCTGTTCCCCCAGTATCCAGGGCCCCCTGGCATGTACTGTGTCTGCGCTCTGGCCCGGATGGCTGGGGCTGGGTGTTCGGCAGCCCTGGGCTCCGTCTCCCTCCCGCTCTGCCTGCTCTTCTCCCGCCGGGAGCTGGGGGGAGGGGCGCTCGGGTCCCGCAGGGCCGGGGCTTGTATCTTACCCCTTTCACCAGTCGCTGGGTTCTCGCTGGTGTAGCTGCAGTCTGGCCACTGTCCTGCGTCTTCTGGTCTCTCTTTTAGGGCTAGTTGTGTTTGTTGTATTTTCAAAAGTATATATGTTTCTGGGAGGAGATTCCCAGTGTCCTACTCACGCCGCCATGTTGGCTCCGCCCCCCGATAGATTTTTATATTGCATAAAAATTGATTAAGCAAAGTCTGCATTAGGTATTAGTTACCTGGGCTGCCATGACAAAGTAGCACAAACTGAGTGGATAAAAACAACAGAAATTTATTCATTTATTTGGTTCTGGAGGCTAGACGTCAAAAATGAAGGTGTCCGCAGGGACATGCTTGTTTTGAAGCTTCAGTGGAGGTGCCTTTCTAGCTTTGTCCCTGATTCTGGTGGTGACAGGCAATTCTTGCTCTTCCTTGTCTTGCGGCTGCACCATTCCAAACTCCACCTCCATCTTCATGTGGCTATCCTCTCTCTCTCTCTCTCTCTCTCCTCTCTCTCTCTCTCTCTCTCTCTTTCCTCTGTCTCTCTCTCTCTCTCTCTCCATCTCTTTTTCCCTTTTTATAAGGACAGCAGCCATATTGGATAACGGCCTGCCCCACTCCAGTGTAACTTCATGTTAACTGAATTAAAGTTACGTCTGCAATGACTTTATTTCCAAGTAAAATCTTATTCTGAGGTTCCAGGAAGGACATGAAGTTTTAATGGAAATTATTCAACCCAGTGCACTAAACAATGTTTATCATCTTTTTATAATTCTCATCTTTAGGAAAAAAGGCTTTGAATCCAAAACCTTATGATTAAATATCAAGATATTTTACTTCTACTTTTAAATTACAGTAAGTCTAATTGTCCTAAAACTTACTGAAATCTTAAATATTGAGATAGTACCTTATGCAATATGGTCCAAACAGTGTGCAAAATCATTGATATAAATGGATAGAGCCATTTACTGTAATTGCCTTTATATATTTGATAAGAAAGAAATACAATTTGGGCAAAAGGATGGATGAAGTGTTAATGGGATTAATTGGTGTGCTGAAGTGAATAGTAGCTGAAATAGAACTGCCTTAAAGCAATAGACACTTAAAAACAGTTATTTGAAAAAAAAATCTCATGTTTCAAGAATTCATGCAAGGTCTTATTAAGGGTAAGAAATTCAGATGTCCATCAAGGTAACCATCATTACTCCATAATTAGTAATAAGTATTTGTTAAATATGAATTATGTGTATAATTCCATGTAGGTGCCATGCAGTACAGAGGAAAGGACAAACATGGCTATATTTCTAGTCCAAAATCTTGAGGGAATTTTTGTATCCTAGAATTTCCAGTGAGAGCAACTTAAATTATGAACAGATTATAATGTCTCCATAGTCCTTTGACTTACAAAGTATTTTAAAGAATTACATATAAAAAGAACAGGCAGTGGAAAACTGCACGTTACTGGTCTCACAACTTTTAATTATGTCTGTTAGTTCAAAAGCAGAACAATATTTATAGATGACTAATACTTTCATTTGGAATTAGTATACAATTTTAAAGTGAATGCACTCTGTCTTCTGTCTCTCTTTGTTCCTAATGTACTTGTCAGAGAACAGAACAACTTCTCAATGCCATGGAAACACACTTTTTAATTCCAATAGTTCTCACTGAGGGAAGTTAGATTTCAGTCATGTACAGCTGACCCTTAAACAACACGGTTTCAACCAGATGGATCCACTTATATGCAGATTTTTTTCAATAAATATATTGGAAAAAATTTCAGAAATTTACAATTTGAAAAGCTGTTTCCTTTTCTCTAGCTTTTTTTACTGTAAGAATACAGTACATAATATATAAACATATAAAATATGTGTTAGTTGACTGTATTATCAGTGAGGCTTCTGGCCAAGAGTAATAGGCTATTAGTAGTTAAGCTTTTGGGGAGTCACAAGTTACATGCAGGTTTTTACTGCACAGAGGTCAGTCCCCCTAACTGCCATGTTGTTTAAGGACCAACTGTATTTGCATTAACTAAGTGGGCATGTAATTGTTTAAGAGGTCAGTAGATTTTCTAATATTATAGGCTATTTCTCCCAGTTAATGGAAATTTTTGGAAGTTTATTGCTTCTGGTGTTCACACTATTGTTTAACAATTCTTGCTTCAGTCCTATGATTTGAAAGAATTAACCATTTTCCTAATAATCATCGAACAAAATAGCAGTAATGTTTTTCTTCTTCCCACACGATTAGAGGTGGTGTTCATATAAATGGCACTGGGTTGAGTAAACTGTAGGGTATCTCAGTGAGATAACGGTAACTCCAAATAAGTAGCAGAGGTAGATATCATAATATGTGATCATATTCTGTATATATTCTGAAGCTAAAATGATTGCCCTAAACATTGGGTGTTGGTGGTAAGGAGGGGAGAAGAGCTCAGGACATCAGTAAGAATTTTGGCTTAAGTAATTGGAAGGATGGATTTAGTATCAACTGAGGTTAGGAGGCTGTGGGGTGGAGCAGGTTTTGGGGAGATGGCCAACTCTGGAAATACTGAAATTTTTCAAGGGACATGTCAAGTTGGTAAATGAACCTTGCAGTTTAATTTCAGAAGAAAGGACTAGGAAGCTTATTTAAAAAAATAAAAACAATCCACAATAGCAGAAACAAAAAGTTTCTGAATAGAAAGCGCATTTAAATTCTTGGGAGTGGATAACTCTATGAGTTTCCTGTGGCTGCTGTAATAAATCATCAAAAACTTGATGATGTAAAATAACAGAAAGCTATTCTCTCACAATCCTGAGACCAGAAGTCCAACATCAGTTTCTCTGAGCCTAAATCAACGTCAGGGACAGTCCCCCACGGAGGCCGGCGGACGCTCCGCGGCTTCTCTGCCGTGGCTCGAGGCCCATTCCCTTGAGTCTCTCCACAGCCACTGTCTTGCCCCCTTCCCCGTGTGTCAAGCCTCCCTCTGCGTCTCTCACATGTGGGCAGATGTGACTGCATTTAGGGTTCACAAAGAGAACTTTGGGTAATCTTCTCATCTCAATATAGTGAATGTAATCACATCTGCAAAGACCCTTTTTTTTTTTTCCAAGTAAGGTAACATTCCCAGGTTCTAGAGATTAGGATGTGATATCTTTGGTGGTCATTAATTCAGTCTACTGTAATCACCAAAGGAATGAGTGTAGGTATACAAAAACAAAACGATGACACCTTATTGCCCCTCCTATTATTTGCAGCTTTATGGAGGTGTAGCTGATGTGTAATAAAATGCTCGTAGACTGTGTATAGTTTGATGAGTTTTGACATATGTACATATACATCAATGACAACATCACCACCTTCCAGGTTATAAACATTTGTTCATTTTTTTATAAGGTTTTGTTTTACTCCTGTGTAATCTGTCCCTCCACCCCTTCACAAACTAAACAACGATTTGCTTTATGTCATTAGAGATTACTTTGAATTCCCTAGAAATTTAAATAAATGGAATTATATAACATGTACTCTTTTTTTAAGAGGCTAGGATGCATGTTACATGTATCAATGATTCATTTCTTTGTACTGCTGAGTAGTATTTCACTGTATAAATATGACATAATCTTTTATAATTCATTTTTTGATGGATATTTGGTTTTATTTCCTATTTTTGACTCTCAGAAATAGAGATGCTATAAATATTCCTCTAAAGTCCTTCTTTAGGTGGATGCTTTTATTTCTCTTGGGTAAATACTTAGGAGTGAAAAGGAGTGAAAAGAAGTTAGCCATCTGCTAACTTCTATATTTAATGAAGTTTTTATGTTAAAATTGTTTTAGATTTATTGGAAGGTTGAAAAGATAGTAAAGAAGGTTCCCATATAACCTGCACCCAGTTCCCTTATTGTTCATGTGATAGACAACTATGGTACCCTTGTCACAAAGAATGAAAAACATTGATACACTGTTTTCAGTAAAGTAAACACTTTTTCCAGTCTCCTTAGGTTTTGACCTAATGTCCTCATTCTGTGCCAGGATCCTATGCAGGACACCACGTCATATTTAATCATTATTCTCCTTAGACGCCTTCAGACTTTCCTTGTTTTTTATGACCTTAAGAGTTTTGAGGCATACTGGTTAGGTGTTTTGTAGAATGCCTTTAATTAGGGTTTGTCTAGTGTTTTACTTAGGATTAGACAGTGGCCATGTATTCTTGGGTATAAGATCAGAGATCTAAGTGCCAATCTTTTCACATTATATCAAGGATATGTGCTGTCAATATAACATCACTGATAATGTTAAAGATGAATACAAGTCCTTTATGAGATACAAGTTTAGAAAATATTTCCATTTCTGTATCTTAACAAATTTTTCTTAAGCTTTGCATTTGAAAAGCAGGCATTCTTAGTTTTTACCAAGGCCAGTTTATAAAATTTTCTTTATGGTTTATATATGTGTTATTATATCATAGAACTCTTTGCTTAAGACCATTAAGATTTTTTAATGCTTTCTTTTAGAATTTTAAAAGCTTCAGCACTTACATGAAGTCTGTGATAGGTAAGAGGTTAATTATTACATACAATGTAAGAGTTGAAGTTTTTTTTTTCTTTACATTAGATATCCAATTTTCCCCCTTTTCCTTATTATCTTGTTTTGGTTGAACATCATTTATTAAAGTTTGTCACCTCTGTTGAAAATCATTTTACCAGCTGTTTATGGATCTATTTCTGGACTCTTGATTTTGTTTCATTATTCTAAGTGTCTATTTTTGTAAAATACTATATTGTATAAGTGTTGTACTTTTATATTGCATTGAAATTAGTTACTATAAATCCTTCAACTTAGCTTCTTTTCAAAATTAAATACTCTATCACTCAGAAGTATAAAATTATCAATGCCTGCCATTCAAGAATGAAGGAAAAAATGTCACAGAATGAAAAGAATAATCCAGATGGACCCTGAAATTACACATATGAAGTAAATAGTACACATGGATGTTAAATATATGTTAATATCCTTGTATCAAGAAGGAAGAGGAAATCTTAAGCATGACAGATATGAAATATGTAAGAAAGACTCAAATCAAACTTCTAGAGATGACCAATATACTGTATTAGATGAAAAACACACTGACTAGAATGAACCAGTTAAGGTACCACAAAAGAGATTACTGAAGTTGAAAACATAGGGAGAGACTATTAAAAATAAACCACAAATATAAAAACAGAAACAAATGAACACAGGCTAGTGAGTCATGATACATCAGGCCCTGCAGCCTGGATTTGCCCTTCAAGCATAAGGCTTGGGCAACCATAAAGACTGCATTATTTGTTTTCCTTCTCTCAGGGGTCATTTTCCCTTGCTACTTGTTCAATGTCTGAAAGTTGTTGTTTCATATGTTTTGTTTAGTTGACTCTTGTTTAAGACTGAAATGTAAATCTGGCCCCTCCCTATTACATAATGGTCAGCTGTGCAAATTCACAACATACGATAGAAATTCACAACAAAGTGCTTATTATTGTCTATTACCTTATTTCTTGTGACCAAGCCTGTCTCACCCCTCAGATCATTTTCACTTCTTTCCTTAGGCCAAAGTTTCTAATTGAAACTCTAGCTATTTCAGTGATAGGGGTACTGCCTATGAGATAACTAATGGTCTTGTGCTATGGTTTTTCAGTACTCTGATTCTGCCAACCACTTCTAGAATGCTCTGAAAATAATATGCCTTCTTAAACTTCACTATCATATGCTATTTCCACGGCATCAATCCTTTTCCAGCATTCACTCATGGACCTAATTATCTCAGTTTCTGAGTATTGCAAATCCCCTGCTCTTATCCCAAGTTTTATGAGATCTGTCCTACGGAATATAAATCCCATGTCCTTACTGTGAAAATAATTCATCCACAAAGACAAATTTTTCATTTTGTTTATTTTACCATTTGGGATATCTTATCCTCTGAATTTTTTTTTAAAACTATAAATATCCTGTTTGGAGATCTAAACAGCAATATATAGGAAGGACTTGACTTCTGAATAGATGAAACATGGAGCTTGGTTTTCTGCATACTGACAATGTTCTTGAGCCCTGAATTATTTCCTTAAACCTCAGAATTTGATATTGAAGATGTTGCTTTTGTACATTGATTTGAAGAAAGGCTTTAAAAGTATTTTACTTACATGTTACAATGTAGTAAATACACTTTGAAAGGGATAAGGACAAAAACTCCATCAACTTTCATTTTGGCAGGAATTAGTTTCTTGGTTTACTTTTTGGTGTACTTAGAATTATAAGAGTAAGATTATGTTGGAAAAAATAGATCTTCAGGAATTATTGAAGGGGAAGGGGAACCCTGATATACATGGGGGCTAGAGATAAACCACATATTACAGAATTTTATCTGAAGTTGGCCCTTAATACAGCCTAAAACACCTGAAATTAATATGGTTGACTGTAGTCATGGGGCTAAAAGAATCCAAGATGATCATTAAAGAGCCACAGATAACTACTACACACACAAAAAAAATCCCAAAACTTATCTACCTAGTTTATCTATATTACAACATCTCTCTTGAGAAATAATGAGCAAGTTCTAAAAATGAAAGTAGATTTTTAAGATACGTTCTGTCTATGAAGAATTATAGTCCAGTTTCTATTTCAGTTATGGCGGGTTATTTTAATACATGTTTTCAGTTTGTTAAAAATTCCTAGATGAAGGAAGCTTTTGTTTAAGAAATGACCACATCTTAAGATGCTTTATCTTACTTGGTCAAGGATCTTCCAAGAAGATTTGAGGCAGCTTAATAAGACATCTTAGTGAGAAAGGTATTGCTTCCTCCTAACTTGTTATTCCTGAAAGGTGTTAGGGAAATAAGGGAGGAGACTAAAAACAATAGCAGAATCCACCTGCTCTAAATGGCAATCTTATTTTAGCAACAGACCCAGACTTCCCTGGCAGGGCTATTCAGGGAAGCATATGCTTAGTTGAATCTGTTCAAGTCCAGGAAACAGATTTCTTGATAATACAGCCGCTGCTAAAGCCAGAGAGTTGAAATGACTATACTTCTTTTTGCAAAAAAATCTGGTTCTATGGCTAGAAGTTATAGCTGACAGATAGTTTTAGTTAACTAAAGAAACCACAAGAATAAGATAAGAGAAGAAATAAAAGATGATGAAATTTCATTATACACATATTCTATTCAGATAGGAAAGTCCCATTTTCTCCAGAAAGACTTCATCTACTCAAAACCTCATTAATTATAACTATTGATACTTTGGAAAATAATTGTGTGTTGGCTTGGATTACACTGTGGTTATTTTCTATTTCTGGTATAAGCTTGAGAACAAATACTTTAAAAAACACAGTTGAGACAGTGATATCAAAAGAATGGCAGAATAGGAGGTCCATGCTTGTATCTCTCTCAGCAACAATAATTTGGCAGCCACCTGCAGACAAAAGTGCCTCAGTGGGAGTTTTAGGATCTTGGTGGGAGTCTGAGAAACTCTAGGGGAGCCCAAGACCCAGAAGGTCCACACTGAGGAGGCAGGCCTGTCCCCTAGTGACAGACTTGCTGACTCTGGACCCAGCTAGGACCCAGAAACAGCCCCATCATCCTGTGGACTAGGCTACAGCCCCCTTTGGCCTTGCTTCTCCTACTGGCACCATTGGTCAAAAGACCAGGCATAAGTACATTCACCAGAGCCCTCAGTAATGAGCCAAGGGACCTGGTTTCTGGCTGTGGACCCTGAGGTGGCCTGTGACTTAGCTCCAGACCCTCTTAGCTTCTAATCTTCCAACCCAAGTCAACTGCGCATGCACTGAAGCAGGCCTCTGACGTTAGTCTGATCCAATTGAAGATCCTGAAATGGCCCTGTAACAGCTGCTGCCCCTCCCAGCTGCAGTCTGCAAGTGATTCTGCCTGCTCAGGAAATCACCAGGAGACATACTTGTCTCAGCCTTTGAAGGCAGGCCTGCTGACATCAGTCTGAACATGGATCCTGAAGTAGCCCTGTGACTTGGTCCAATCCCTTACAAACTGCAATCTTGGGGCTAATATTACCTGTCAGCATCACCCCAGTGACCTTGCAGGGAGCTCTTTCAGGAACCTGGAGGAAGCCACACCCATCCGGAATACCTGGCAGCATGTATGCCATCAAAAGGTACAGAGTTGCTGAATGAATTAAAAAACAGGATACAATGATATGCTACCTGTGAGACCCATTTAACTTTAAGGACACACATAGGCTGAAAATGAAAGGATTGAAGTGGTAATGAAAAGAGTAGGAGTGGCTATATTTACATCAGACAAAATAGATTTTTAGTCAGAATAAGTTATAAAAGACAAAGAATGTCACTACACAAATCATCAAGAGGATATAACAATTTTACATACAGAAGCACACAACATTGGAGAACCTAAATATATTAAGCAAATATTAACACATTCTTCTCAAGTACACACATAATTTTCTGCAGATAGATCATATATTGAGCCACAAAACAAGCCTTAACAAATTTAATTTTGAAATCATATCAATATACTTTTCTGTCCACAGTGGTATGAAGCTACACATCATAAATCAGTATCTGGGAGAAGACGAGGAAATTTAAAAATTTTCATTTTAAATGTCACATTCCTGAACAACCAAGAGTAAAAGAAGAAATAAAAGGAGAACTAAAAATGTGTCTTGAGACAAACAAAATGGAAACACAATATACCAAATCTTATGGGATGCAGCAAAAGCAGTTCTATGAGGGAAATCCACAGTGATAAATTCTTTCATTAAGAAAAAAAGAAACATCTCAAATAAATAATATAACTTAACACCTCAAGGAGCTAGAAAAGAGCATATTAAGCCCAAAGTTAGCAGAGGAAGGAAATAAAGATATAAATGAGACTAGAAAGACAATAGAAAAGATCAATGAAACTAAGAGTTGGTTTTTGGAAATTACTTGAAAAATCTTTGCGAGACTTTCAAGAAAAAAGGGGACTCAAAATTTAAAGTGAATGAGGAGATATTTACAACTAATACTATAGAAATAGAAAGGATTATGAGATTATAACACTGCATGTCAAGAAATTGGAAAATCCAGCAGAAAAGGATAAATTCCTAGAAACAAACTAGAGAGACTGAGTCATGAATACATAGAAAATCTGAACAGACTGGTTACTAGAAAGGAAATTGAACAAATAATCAAAAACCTTCCCACAAACAAAAGTTCATAACCAGATGGTTTCACTGGTGAATTCTACCAAATATTTAAGAAGCATTAATACTAATCCTCAAACTCTTCCAAAAAACAGAAGAGGAGGGAAGACCTCCAAACTCATTTAATGAGGCCAGCATCACCCTCATACCAAAGCCAGGTAAAGACATAGTGCAAGAAAAGAAATTTGCGGGCTAATATTCCTGATGCACATATATATGCAAAAATCCACTAAAAAATTCCAGTAAACCAAATTCAATAGCACATTTAAAGAATCATATATGATGATAAAGTGGGTTTATCCCTGGGAGGCAAGGATAATTCAAGATATGCAAATCAACAAACACGATACACCAAATTAACAGAATGAAGAATAAAAAACATATGACCATGTAGTAATGCAGAAAAAGCATTTGACAAAATTCAACATCTAATCATCTTAAAAACAGTCAACAAATTAGGTATAGAAGGGATGCATCTCAACAAAATGAAGTGTATACATAATGAGCCCATAGCTGACATCATAACCAACAGTGAAAAACTGAAAGCTTCTCCTCTAAGGTCAGAAACAAGACAAGGGTGCCCCACTCTCACCAGTTCTCTTCTGCATAACACTGGAAATCCTACCTAGAGCAATTAGGAAAGAGAAATAAAAGGCATCAAAATTAGAAAGGAAGAAGCAACACTTTCACTATGTGGAGGTGACATGATTTGATACATAGAAAACCCTAAGGAGTCCACCAAAAATCTATTAGAAGTTGTAATTTTTTTCTAAAATATCTGATATCATCATCTAGAATTTTCTTTATTTTGCTAGTTAATCCACTTACTCCAGATACAATTTTCAAAGTATTGTAGTTGTGAATTTTATCTTTATTTTACATTTTACATTTAAATTTCTTTTCTGTAGTATATACTCATTGGTCCTAGATATATAATATATGGAACAAGCCTAGCATTTCAAATATTTGAAAACAATTATGCCCCCAAAACTGGCCAGCTACATGCAAGAGAATGAAACTGGATTATTGTTTGACCCCATATACGAAAGTAAACTCGAAATAGAGTAAAGACTTGAATGTAAGTCATGAAACCATAAAACTCTTAGAAGACAACATAGGCAAACATTCCCTGAATATAAGCATGAGCAACTTCTTCCTGAATGCATCTCCTCGAGAAAGGGAAACAAAAGCAAAAATAAACTCATGGGACTACATCAAACTAAAAAGGTTTTATATGGTAAAGGACATCATTAATAGAACAAAAAGGCATCCTACAGTATGGGAGAATATATTTGTAAATGACATATCTGACAAGGGGTTAACATTCAAAATATATAAAGAACTTACACGTCTTAACACCCAAAAAGCAAATAACCCGATTAACAAATGGGCAGAGAATATGAAGAAACAATTCTCTGAAGAAGAAATTCAGATGGCCAACAGACATAGGAAAAGATGCTCTACATCCCTAAACATCAGGGAAATGCAAATTAAAACCACAATGACGTATCACCTCACACCAGTAAGGATGGCCAGCATCAAAAAGACTAAGAACAACAAATGCTGGCAAGAATGTGGAGAAAGGGGAACCCTCCTACACTGCCGGTGGAAATGTAAGCTAGTTCAACCATTGTGGAAAGCAGTATGGAGGTTACTCAAAAAACTAAAAATAGAAATACCATTTGACCCTGGAATCCCACTTCTTGGAATTTACCCAAATAATACAACTTCTCAGATTCAAAAAGACATATGCACCCCTATATTCATTGCAGCACTTTTTACAATAGCCAAGATATGGAAGCAACCTAGCTGTCCATCAGTAGATGAATGGATAAAGAAGAGGTGGTACATATACACAATGGAATACTATTCAGCCATAATAAAGAAACAAATCCTATCATTTGCAACAACATGAATGGAGCTGGAGGACATTATGCTCAGTGAAATAAGCCAGACAAATGCCAAATGATTTCCCTCATTTGTGGAGTATAACAATGAAGCAAAACTGAAGGAACAAAATGGCAGCAGACTCAGAGATTCCACGAATGAACTAGTGGTTACCAAAGGGGAGGGGTGTGGGAGGGCAGGTGGGGAGGGAGGGAGAAGGGGATTGAGGGGTAGTATGTTTAGTACACATGGTGTGGGGATCACGGGGAGAACAGTGTAGCACAGAGAAGGCACACAGTGAATCTGTGGCATCTTACTGCATTGATGGACAGTGACTGCATTGGGGTATGGGGGGGAACTTAATAATATGGGTAAATGTAGTGACCACATTGTTTTGTCATGTGAAACCTTCATAAGAGTGTATATCAATTATACCTCAGTAAAAAATTTAAAAAATAAAAATAAATAAAAAACATAAAAACCTTAAAGCCCAGTAAAGGTATTATGGATTGAATTTTGTCCCTGTAAAATTTATATATTAAAGTTTTAAGCCTCCCCCTCCAAAAAAAAAGAAAAAACTTTTCAGGAAATTAAAAAAAAAAAAAAAAAAAAAAAACGATTATATTTCCTGTCTTGTTTTTGAGCTTGACATTATACTAGATATCTGCCTATTTGTCAATATACCCCTTCAAATATATCTCACAGAAGGTAACAAGAAGATTGTTTGACCTATTCAAACATAAGTAGGTCTCTGAAATTGGAATATTATATACAGAGAAGTAAAAATGATTTTAATCAACCTTAAAATTCATAAATGACCGTAGTATATTTTACAAGCATAACATTTTCTATTATCTTTACCTTTTCAGGTAAACATGAAAGAGAAATCAAATATTTCTACAAAGGTTAATTTTATATTTAAGATAGAAAAAATGAGAGGAATGGAAACTATTTTTATTTGGTGAGTCAAAGTATTATTTTCAATTATCTATCATCTACTGTTGTTAATTAATCATATTTGGCAATTTTCCAATAGACTTTGTTTTTTTTTCCTGAAAGAAGAGAAAGCTGTAAGGATAGACAAGGTATTTGATAGTTTTATATTTTGGATATTTCAGAAGTTATAGAAGATTAGGATATATCCATGACTGACTATCTTCTTTTTCAACTATGTACCTAATTGATCTTGGAAAAATGGACATTGAAATAATTTCTCAGTGATGTACTCTCAGAAAATACACAATGAAGATTACCAGATAAGTTAAAGAGTCAGGGATACCTATCCTCAGGGAAAGGTATAATTTTTGCTAGCAAATATATTAAAATGTTTTGTTGAAGGATGTTATTAAAAATGAAGGATAAAAACCATGTGATCATCTCAGTAGATGCTAGCAAGAATTTGGATAACAATTTAAAACTATCTTAGATATAAGTGATAAAATATGTTTATAGTTTATTATTATGAAGCTTTTCTTATATTTATGATAGATAAAAATGCATATCAAAAGTTATAAACTATTTTCTACTTAGTATTTTCAAGGCAATTTATTATTTAAACATATTATCTCATTATACAATTGCTATTCAAAGTGTTTTACCTATAATTTAAAAGTATATGATCTACCACTTTATTACTTGAAAGGAGAATCCACCTATTTCTGGCAATGAAAAATCTGATAAAATCACCAGTTAATTAGACACCAACTGAGTTCTCATAAATAACTGAAAAGCTTTTCAATATGGTGAGAAAATTGGAACAGTTAACATTTTGACATGATCATTAAAATGTCACATATTTGGAAAATTCCTCATAACTTCCAAATCACATAATTCTAAGTACATTCCTTTGAGCACTCTTTCCCCAGGATCTTAATAGTACTGCCTGAAAATAATTCTGAGTTCGAAAGGCTTGAAAAATAATGGCTTAACAAAGCTAAGTAGGCAGATTTAATTTTCATAGGCTTTAACATTTCAGTGTGCCCAGTAATCTATAAGATAACACAGTGAAGCATTTCCTGGACTCATTTTATCATGGAATACTTACAGGACAAAATATTTTGGGAGAACAAATGTTCTATAACAGTGTTTTCAAACTATCTGTAGCAAAGGACTTGGGAGAAAAACCTATTTGGACAGACTAAAGCTTTTGTAAAATACAATAAAAATAAAATAGATACAAAATATGAACACTAATTTTTGCAATTAGATCCAAAAGACAAAATCAACCTATGAAGTTGCTATAAATATTTCTACTTTTACTCTCATTTTTCTGTGCTTTATCTCGTGAGGGTCAGAAAACATACAAATGTTCACGGGCAGAAGCGCTGGGTCAGATTTTAAGCAGCAATGCTTTCCAGAACACATTGTGAAACGCCCTTATGGCGTTACCTTGCGTTCACTCTATGACCTTAATGACAAATCAAAAGAAATGTCACCCAGATTTTGTTTGAAACTCTGTTGAGAGTAACTAACTGCCAAGTTACCTTATTTTTTTTCTCCTTTCCTCCTTCCCACTTTTGCCCCCTCCCTCCCTTCCTTTCTAATTGCAATAATGATCCGTTATTCAATAAACTTTCATTCACAACCTATAAGAAGGAATCTGATATGGATACTGTGGGAAATATAAAATAAATAACGCATTTGTTCTCTCCTTAGGATGACGGTATGTACTCAAGTTATTGTAATATAAGAGCAGTAATACCACAGGAGAATATCAAATAGTGTGCAGTAGGAATTCAGAGGAGACTGAACTATTTGGGGGACCACATGTATTCGTTTTAGTTCTCATGTATTTTTATCATTCATGTTCTCAGTAGTCAGGTAGCAGGTGTAATACTTCTGCAACTCAGCAATAAGCTTGAACACACTTAGGCAGCTACTCTTCCTACCCAACATCTGTTGTGTTTAATGCTCAAAGCCACCAGTCCTGGTAACTGTTTGGTTACAGCATGATTTTATATCTACCCAAGCCAGTTTTTACACTCCTCTCATGAAGTGTGATGTACTGAATAGGAAGATAGGCTTATCAGGTTACCGTGTCAATTTATATAAGATCAAATGACATATATTGCCTTCAATCAATTTATTACATTCAGGTAATACACAACTGGGAAGACAGCTTTGTATGTTTGAGAAGGATATCTAGACGCTTATCATTTTTACTAATCTTTTCAAACAAATAGCTTTTTGTTTCATTGATTTTTCTCTACTGCTTTTTCTCTATTCCATTAATTTCTGCCCCTGTTTTTATTATTTCCTTCTACCAGTTTACTTTTTTGTATAATTTGCTCCACTTTGGCTAGTTTCTCAAAGTAGATGCTGAGATCACTGATATTTAGCTCTTCCTTATTTTTTAACATAATATTGAATACTATAAATTTCCCCCTAAGCATGACTTCATCTGTTCACCCAGTTTGATATGTTCTATTTTTATGTTAATTCAGTTCAAAATATTTTCTAATTTTCCTGTGATTTCCTTTTTTGACAAAAGTTATTTAGAGGTGTGTTGTTTAAATTTCAAATATTTGTGTATTTTCCATCTATTTTTCTGATAATACTCCCTCTGATTTAAATCCTATAAAATTTATTGAGACTTATTTTATGACTCAGAGTACTGTCTTTCTTGATGAATGACCTATGTGCACTGGAAAGGAATATGTGTTCTATAAATGCCACTTAGGTCAAGTTGGTTGATAAGGTTTTTAAATAAGATTAAAAATGATGACTCCTTGTTCTCTCCGAGTTACTGATAAGGTGTGGAAGCTTCCAACTATCTCCAATTAATTTATTTCCTCCTTTCAGTTCTATTATATTTTGTATACATGTTTTGAAGCTGTGTTATTACATACATTCATATTTACAGTTATTAGATCTTCCTGATGAAATAACCATTTTGTCATTATGAAAACTTCCTCTTTATCACCCTTAATACTTTTTAAGTCAGCCTCTGATATCAGTGAAGCTGTTATCTCTTTCTTTTAATTCCTGTTTATTTGTAGACATCCAACTATCTTTTTATGTAAAGTGCGTTTCTTGCTTGACAATATCTTCCTATTAATTGTAGTGTTCAGTTCATTATATTAATACAACTACTGCTTTGGTTAGTTTTAAATCTACATTCTTCTCTTTATTTTCTAATTTGGTTCCCTTTTTTTCTCTTTGCTTGTCTTCTTTTGGACAAATTTCATTTTGTTTATGATTCTGCTTTATCTCCACTCCTCATTATTTTATTTTTATTTAAGAAATTACATAAATAAATGAATTAATTTTTTTATTTAACTCTTCATTGTTATATGATTTGTAATATACATTTGTTTCTCATCAGTGTCTACCTTCAAATAAAAGTATAGCATCTGGTTAAATTACAAGAAACCATCAACAAATGTATTTTCATCTCCATCCACCACTCACCATTATTACTGTTGTGTGTAACAACCTTACAATGTATTGCTATTACTTTTGATTTAAGCAGTTAGTTATATTTTAACAGTATATAAATTGAATAGAAAAGTTTTCATAGTTATCTACATATTTACTATTTTTTGCCAGTCTGCATTCTTTTGTATAAATTAACTTAAAAGAAGTATCATTTTTCTTTTGGCTAAAAAATTTCTTTAAAATATTCAGTAATTCATGCCTGCTAGTGATGAATTTTCTAACCTGAAAGAAATCTTGATTTCATTTGCCTTTTCAAACAAATTTTTGCTAAATATAGATTTCAGTACTCCACAGGTGTCTTTACGTTTTCTCTTGGCCAGTGGAGTTTCACGTGAGAAGCCTATTATCATTCTTCCTTGCTTTGTGTATCTCTCTTTCTCCTCCTGCTCTTAAGATTTTAGTCTTTAATAATGGAATTTGGAAGTCTGGCCAGTAGGTGTCTTGATGTGTTTCTGCTTACATTTCTTCTGTTCACATAGATAAGAATTTCTTGGATCTGTGAGTTTATAACTTTTATCAATTTGGGAAAACATCGGCTATTACCTCTCTAAGTATTTTTCTGTTACTACTTTCGCTCTTCTTTTTCTCAGATTTCAGCTATACATATACATTATACTGCTCAATATTGCTCTATAGGTCAGTTCGGTTCTATTAATTTTGTCGGTCCTTTTTCACTTTTCCCTCATTTTTCCTTTTATCTCCACTGTTATGTCTCCAAGTTCTCTGAAATTTTTTCTATGTCTGTTCAGTTGAAAACCCAGTTCAGTGTTTTTAAATGTCAAATAATTGTTATTTTTATGCATAGAAATTTTATTTTGTTTTTTAAAAAATTTATTTCATTTGTATTCTCATCAGTTTATTTTTCATGTTGTTGATTACATTCTTAAGCATATTTAAAAATTATAAGTGGTCTTAAAGTCCTTATCTGCTAACTTTATCATTTATATCATTTCTGTTTCTGTTAATATAGATAGGTTTTTCCTGTAGTTATGGATATTTTCTTACTTTTTTGTGTGCCTGTTACATTTTGACTTGATATCACACATTGTTAACTTTCTTTATTGTAGTATAATTGACATATAACATTATATTAGTTTCAGATGTACTACATAATGTTTTAGTATTTTGGTTGATGATAATGATTATAATGACTTTAGTATATTTAATGATATATACTGCAATATGACCATAGCAGTGTCTAGTTAGTAGTCATCCCATGACATAGCCACAGATAGGACACTGCATAGTGGTCTAAAAAGGGTTGCACCTTAGTAATGAGGCTAAATTAGACCCTGAACATAATCTGGACCCAAATTAGCAAACAAAGCAATTTTTCAGTGAACAAAAAAAGAATCCAATCTAAGTGACAAAATTTCCAGGTATTTCTGACAAACTGAGGGCAAACAGAACAAAATTTAACCATGAAAAAGAGGGAATTCCAGAAATTCTTGTGTCATGTTATATAAATAGAAGAAATTCTGACAGGATCCCATCGGCCATCTTACAAACAGCCATGAAAGTACAGTGGATGACAGAACTATGATGTAGATGGACAGAAAGCTCTTCACTTTAACTGAATTCATTGTGCAGAATTGAACTTAATTTCACTGGTCTAAGAAAATTCAAAGTCAACAACCTTGGTTTACCAAGATCAAGAATGGCACACAAAAGAGAATATAAATTAAATATTATAATTAAGGAGAGAGATGACAACTTTTGTGAACTGAAGGAAGTCTTGAAATTACAGAGCAAAATGACTCATGACATGCCAGCCAAGAATTAATCATATCGCAAACATTTGTTTTATAATCGTAAAGACAGCATCTTATGAATCACTAGGCAGAAAAGCAATATAATTTACCTATGAGGGAAGGAAGGACATTAGATTTGGGAATGTAATAAAGAATATCAAAAAGTAATGTGTTTTGTTTCTATTGTTCAATATCTTAAAAGGTTGTCATTTTTATATCACTGCAAAGAAAACATTCTTCAGACATCTGACTGCTAATTCTGTGGTCCTAGTCAATGCTATAGGTCATTATATTATCACATTTGGGCCACATTTTGCTAGTTTCAACTAAGTTTCACTAGAGAACTTAGTCCAGAACATCTAATTTTAAAGACGTGATAAGAGAAATACTTAATGGAAATTTATCGGAAAGGCCTCTTACTCTTAAGGAAGCCAGCTCAACTGAGAGGAACACTTGTGATTTTTCTTCCTTCTGGTTTGCACACTTGACGTTTGATCACTGAATCTTCAGTATCTATCTTGGGTTATGTGATTTTTAGAACAGAAGCCATGCCCTTGACTATAGAGAAGAAAGATAATTACCTGAGTCACTGATGGCCCAGTAGAGCCTTCCTTGCACTGCCTCCCTCATTTTCCTTTATGTAAGAGGGAAATAAATTATGTTTAACTCACTGTACTTTTTTTTTTTTTTTACTATATACAGTCAAATCATTTTCAACTGGTTAAATGAGGTATAATAAATAAGGACACAAAATTTTGTCCAAGCATTTGGTTTCCAACTTCAAAGGAAGATTTTCTCAATTTAGTTATGTAAATTGCTATGCAAATTGTTGCTTATTGAAAGATCAGAGTCCTGGATTTTCTCTGATTACAACACTAATGCTTAATCACTAGGGTGCTGGGCAGTAAACCCCTGCCTTGTAGAACACTGATCCAAGCATTTAATTCTTTACATGAATTTTGGTGTAGTTTGCCTTTTTCTAGGTAGTAGTAATTTTGGGAGTGATTAGAACATTTAAATTAAATGTTAAAGCACCATCCACAAACACTGGAAGACACTACCAAGGAAATTTGCCTTTTAGTTCAAAAGGGTTCCTTCCTACTGTGAGGAAATAGTCATATTGGCTAAGAGTAAATTTTTTACTTTTAGTGGTAGGAGAAATCTACCAAACAGCACTGAAATAAGTTGGAAACGCTGCTTTCAGTCATTCATTTAAAGGCTGCTATGTTTTCCTGAGTATTAAGTTTCTTATCGGGGAGTTATTCATGGACAAAAGTTGCTTCACTGAAGTGTATTTCAAAATACTATATTATGCTGTGGAAGCATATTGAAAAATTGACATCTATTATAATTATTAAGGACCAACCACTAGTAGTTTCAATATTGATTATTTTTAAAGTTGCTATTCTTTGTAAAAGTACTTAAGTTGATGGAAGTCTGTCTGAAATAATTGGGGTAGAATAAAGATTGATATGCAGAACAAAAAGCCAGTTCTTGGTGATGGAAAATAAATTAATGGATAGTAAAGTTGATAATCTATGCTGCAAGATTTTAAAGTCCTAGATAAAATACACTTTAATATGTTTTAAAAACACAGGTTGAAACTTTTATATTTTAGTTGATGTAAGGTGAAGACCTAAAAGAATGATGGAATTAAAAACACACATGGCATTTATTCAAAACTATGGGATCTCTGTTCTTTAAATTAGAATGAGAAGATATTTTGAATTTACATATACATTAAAAAATAAGTAACTTCTCCATAAATACCAAAATATATGATTTGTAGATAGTTAATATATATTTATTGCATCTTTTCACATTCCAGAAATATGAACATGTAATACATCAAAAAGCCCACTGATTCTAAAAGAACACATTTATTTTAAATTTCTTTGGATTGTTTATATTTTCATAGAGATAAGGAGCAACTAAAAATCCAAAACTTACAAAAATACATATCTAATGGATTTTGAGAAGGGACAATGTTTAAAAAACATCATTATCAAATTTTTTAGCAAGAATTTTGAATATCTCAATTTTTTCTCTAGTATTAGGTAAAATGTGTTTTGTATATATGAGATAAAAGTATTTGTCACATATTCAATGCTTACAAAAATAATAATGGTATAAATAAATTAGTTAACTTATATGAGCCCAGTCATTTAATCAAAGCAATGCCAAGAATATTACTGGAATAGTAAAAGTCAATAAAGATCTACTGATTAGGGATTTTCTGATTATTTTAGCTATATAAAATAGTGTTCTATGAGAGTGATAGGCCAAACCCATCATTCAGAGAACTGAATGAGATGAGGTATATGGAAAACTAAAAGAAAAGTAAATTAAGGTAATTTGGGCTTTGGAAAGTTTCAGTACATTAGTAGGAGTCATCAGAAACAACCCTGACTACATGTTATCTTCTAATGTTGTGCGAGGAAAGGATATAGATCAAGGGGAAGACTAAAACATCTCAATGATAAGGATGTTGGAGGTCACCCATTCCAAGTTTTTTAGTGATTGGAATATGAAACTGATTGCTAGAGATTAACCTCATGGAAGAACCAGTTATCGGTTGTTGGACTAAAACTGGATCCTAATTCTTTTAATTTTTCCATTCCAATGTTCATACTAGAATATCTTCTTCAACTACTTCTCATCAGTTTAGACTTTCCCTTCCCCAGATTGTCTTATATTATTGTAAACTGCTCATTCTTTCATTGCTAATGTGATTAAAGTCTGAATTTTCTTATTTAAAATTTATTTAGAAATATTCATTTTATGTAAAATATATTTAAATACCGTTTCATGACTATGCCTGCCATTTTTTTTCAGAATTGATTTAGAAATATTTTACGTATTATTTTGGCCAAAAAAAAAACCCACAATAAATGAAGGGCATACTTTGGATCAATATGTAATAACTGATAATACGCCTATTACCATGAGCCTATATGAAATTGTTTTTCCATATTTTTCACTTCTTTTGTAGCATGCCCTTTCCAATTTTTCAACCCTGTATCCTCAAAGCTGTCACTAGAGGTGCCGTATATGTCATGATCCCATATCCCCTGGTTCCCTGGCCAGAGTCACTTGGAGCACATTCATTCATGTAAACTAATCTGGGCCAAACAGGCCCTTCCCTGGGATTTTTGCAGCAAGGACTAAAGAAAGCATCAATACCAACTCCCACCAGTTAGTGAAGTCATAGGATATATAGAATTTGGCAAATTCAGCAGCCATGTGTCTTAAAAAAGTGGAGATAGTCAGTCAGTCTGCAGTGTAAGAATGAAGTCCAAATTCAGAAAAGAAAAAAAGAGATGGTGAAAGAGCTCTGGAAATATTACCTAGTTCTAGGCATTCCCAAGTGCTAGTAGTTGCACTCCCATCTTCACGGGGCTTCATTATTTAAACCTCGAGTGTGTCATAAATCAAAACATTTCCTTTTTTAGTTTAAGTTTGTGTCATTGCATCTGAGAGAAAGTATCTGAGGGCTATGGGTTTGGGGACTTAACAAATATCCCACTACCTGGTCTGAAAATTAGTAGTCCTTATTATAAAGGAGCAAAGTAAAGTACTTGGTTATATCAGACACTGAGAGCATGTCTTGAGCTCCGAGAAATAGCTAACTTCAGGAGACTTGATAAGAAAGTCAGTACTCTGTAGTTACTGCAGCCTTCAGCAAAGTGTTATAAGATTGGAACAACTTACAATACCATCTGAAAAGCTCTACAGGACACCAGTACAAGTAAATAGATTATTCTCTCAAATCAATGTTACTGAGGTATGATTTACATATTATAAATCTGCCCATTTTAAGTGTATATTTCAATGAGTTTTGACAGATACTCCAATCAGGATATAGAACATTTCCATCATCCCCAGAAGTTTCCTCCAGCCTTTTTGTAGTTCCATTCCCTCACCCTTAGCCCCCAGGCAAATCTGATTGTTTTATGTCATTATAAATTAGCTTTTGCCTATCCTAAATTTTTCCATAAATAGAATCATGGTATACTTTTTCAGTTCAGTTTCTTTTGCACAGGCTAAGGTTTTTGAGATTCCTCCATGTTGTTGCCTCTTGTATTATTTGTACTTCTTGAAAAATACTACAAATTGTTTATCCACTTAATGGACTGTATTAATGGACTGTGGTCATGTTTCTGACTTGAGGCTATTAGATTAAAGCTGCTGTAAATATTCTTTTACTAATACTGTTTTCTGTCTTTAAACATAATATTTCCAACATTCTGTTAGGGAAATTTTTAAATACAGAGAAAAGTTGAAAAAAAATTTTATGGTGAATTCCCATACAACCACTGACTAGATTCTACTGTTATCATTTTACTATAATTGATTTGTCACTTATTTGCCCATCTACTCATCTGTTTATCCATTCTATGGTTCTGATGAATTTCAAATAAGTTGCAAACATCAGTAAATATCACCATAAATATTTTAGCATGTATATCATTGAGTTCAATATTTACTTGCAGTTCTCATTTTTTGGGGGGTATAATTTATATAAAGTAAAATTATTAATTTAACACATATTAAATTTAATATATATAATGGTAAATATATGAAGTGTACAATTCAATGAGTTTAACAAATCCATATAGTAACCCCATCCTCTATCTAGACCTACAATATTACCATCACCCAGAAAGTTCTCTCATGCCCCCCGTCAGTCTTTGCCCCTACCACCAAGAGGCAACCATTTTTCTTTTTCTCATCATAGATTCATTTTGCTAGTTTAAGATTTTTAAATGAGAAGAATCATAAAATATGGATGTATAAGGCTTATTTGTAAAGCATAATATTTTTGATATTTATCCATGTTGTATGTTCATTCCTTTTCATTACTGAATAGTAATCCATTATATGGATAACCCACAGTTTGGTCCATTGTAAAAAATTATTGTACTTATCTTTTTGTGGTTAATTTTTAAAATTTCTAGATAATTATCTAGAGTTTAACTAGACAATTATATAGAATTGAAATTTCTGATCTGGGGTGTGGATGAATATTTAGTTTTGTAACAAACTGCAGATCCTTTTCCACAGGGGTTGTATCTTTTTACTGCCAATAATGGTGTGGGTAGGTCTTATTAATATGCTTCCTTACCAATATTTGGTGTTGCCTATTTTTTTAATTTTTTGCCATTTAAGTCTTCCAAATTTGTTCTTTATCAAAATTTTTATTTATCTATTTTAGGCTGTGTTTTCATACTAATCTTAAAATTATTTTAGCATTATTTACAAAATAATCCCTTTATGATTATAGTTGAAATTGCTTTAAATCTATAGACTAATTTTGGAAGAACTGAATTCTTCCAGTTATAGTCTTTCAATCCATGAGCATGGTATAGCTCTCCATTAGGTCATCTTATTATTTCTTATCAGTACTTTGATTTTCAGTATGTAAATCTTTTTAGTATAATAAGGTGAGAAATAAATGTAATACTGACTGAAAAGGAAGGTACACATGATATGCACAAAACATAGTTATAGAAAACTACAACACATTGCTGAAAAAGGCTGAAGAAGATCTAAGTGAATGTAGAGGTATATCATGTTTCTAGATTGAAATATTCAATACATTTGGATTATTCTTTTTTTGCTAAATTTATGTGTAATTATATTACTCTTTATAATGATTATAATAAATTATTTTTTAAAGTTTTACTTTCATATTATTCAAATAATTTAAACGTTCTTGTGGAGTTTTTCCTTGTTGAGTTCTGGGAGGTTTTTGTATATTCTGGATTCAAGTCATTTAATAAGTTATGAGTTTAAAAATAATTTCAGTATGACATAATTTTTAATTCTCTCAACAGTGTTCTGTAAGAAGCAGAATTCTTTATTTTGAAAGTCAAGTTTATCAAGGTATTCTTTTATGAGGTATGATTTTTGTGTCATAGCCAGGAAATTTTTGCTTAAGATCACAAATACTTTTTCTTATGTTTTCTTCAACATGTTTATACTCTTATTTTTCACTTTGTGGTTTATGATATATTTGGAATTAATATTTTGTGTATGTTATACAATAAGGGCCAAGTCCCTTTTTTTTCCCTCCTCATGATATCCATTATTTTCAATCATTTGTTGAAAATGTTATTTTTTTTTCCCTTGTATTTTCTGATCACTTTTGTTAAAATATATTTGAACATCTAGGTACACTATTCTAAACTTGTACTACACTGTCTTGATAACACTTCCTTTAGAGTGAGTTTTGTACTACTTTTTCAAATTTGGTTTGAGTCTTCTGGGTTTCCAAGCAAACTTTGTCAATTTCTACCAAAAAGACCAGCAAACATTTTTATTGTGACTGTTTTGGATAGACCTATTTAGAGTTAACATTTTAAGACTATAGAATATTTAAATCTAGAAACATGATACACATCTACATGTGTTGTAGTTTTCTATAAGTATGTCTTGTGCATATCATGTGTATCTTCCTTTTGAGTCAGTATTACTTACATTTATTTCTCACTTTATTAAACTGGAAAAGACCCCCAGTTCTAAGTTAATTATAAGCAGTGAGTGGTTAACCAGCTCTGACTTTGATGTTAATAGGAAAGAATTCACTGTTTTACTCTAAAGTAGAATGCTAGTTTAAGTTTTCCGTGGGTTCCCTTATCACATTGGGTAAGTTCTCTCCTATTACTAGTTTGCCAAGGGCTTTTTAAAAAAATTCAGACTGAATAGTAAATCTTCTCAAATGTTAATTTTTTTACATCTTCAAATATTCATATGGTTTTATTCCTTATTCTGTAAATACATAGAATTATATGTTGATCATAAAATGTTAACTCAATCTTGAATCTGTAGGATATAAATTAACCTTGGTCATGTTGAATTATTCTTTATAAATTACTGGGTTATTTAGGCTCTTCGTATCTGCATTCATAGGCATATAAGTCTGCAGATTTGTTTTCTTGTGATCAGAATCTTTGACTAGATTCTGTAACTTCATTTTTGAAAATTTATTTGTAAGGTTTTGGTTGTTAGGACCTTGCTGGGGAGTGCTATTAAAATTAGTTGGGAAGTGTTTGATCCTCTTTTTTTCTGAGATGACTTTCGTTAATTTAGATTCATTGCTTTCCTAATGGTTTGATAGAATTCACAGGTGAAGACTTTGTGAACTGTAGTTTTCTTTGTGGGAACATTCCTAACTAAGAATTTAATTATTTTCATAAATATAGGGCTATTCACACTAACATTTTTCCTTCTTTTGGTTCTGGTGATTTTTGAGATTCATAAAACTTATCCTTATCATCCTACTAGTTAAAACATATTGGCATAAGAATTTTGTACTATATCCCTTTATTATGTTTTTATTGCCTATAGTATCTGCAATTACATCATTTTTTCACTTGATATTGGAAATTTATTCTTTTTATCTGGATTGGTCTAGATAGATATTTATCAATATTTTTAGAAAACTAGTTTTGGTTTCATTGATTTCCTGAATTGTTTGTGTTTTCTACTCCGTTGATTCTGTTCTTATCTTTATTATTTCTTATCTTCTAGTTATTTTGGACTCATTTTACTATTCTTCATCAAGAATCATAAGATGGAATCTTAGATCATAGACTTAAAATGGTTTTCTTTTCAAATACAAGTATTTAAAGCTATACATTTGCTTTGAACCATTGCTAAAGATTCGCTGCACAGAGTTTAATTTAGTTTCCTTATCTTTTAGATGAAAATATTTTGTAATTTCCCTTGTGATTTATTCATTATTCCATGGGTATTAGTTTCCAAATATTTAGATTCTTAATACTCCAATTTCATTAATTTCATATTTACTGAGATTTATTTAATGGCCCAGACTATTATCTTGCTTGATGCATGTTCCATGTGCCCTTGAAAAACATATCTTACTGTTTTTTGTTCAAGTTGGTTGATAGTGCTGCTAAAATATTCTATATCCTCACTGATTTTCTCCTTGTTCCACAAATATGGAGAAGAGTGTTAAATATTCTAAATCAAATTTCACTTGTGTTTTTTTCTGTTTATCTGTCTCTAGCAATGTTCCCTCCGAGAAGGAGAGCAACTAGAATGGAGATATATATGTATAATTTATACTATATATAAACATACATACATATAACATGTATGTATGTTTTATACTCTACAAATTATAGGAATTTGAATTTATGCCATTGTGGGAAGAGGTTAAGTAGTCTTCGTAAAGATCTTGCCTTCCCATAAAATGTTGGAAGTTGAAATCCTCAGGACATACAGTATAGAAGAGAAGATGGATGAAAAGTTGGAAAAAGCAAGGATAGGCTGAAACTCAAAGGCATCCCTAGGAGTCCACTAGGATCAATTGAAACCTATGTCAGTTCTCTTACTCTCTGACCTTGATAGTAGTTCTTCTTTTTAATCTCTATTTTGGTATATTAGATATGTTGTTGAATGACACATTTATCATTGAAGCCATAAGTTCCGGCCATGAAAAATTATAATCATATGGGAATTCTTTGTTCTTTCAACTCAGTTTTTTGGTGAACCCAAAACTGCTCTAAAAATAATGTCAACTTTTTAAAAAGCCAGATTCAGAGATTGAGAGGGATGAAGAACTCTCCGAGGTACTGAATCTGTAAGTGGATGAAGTTATTAGTTATGACTTTGAGTTGTTTTCTCTTGAGGAGTGAAAGTATTCACAATTTAATGTGATATTTCCAAAGTAATATATCTAAAACATATTATGAAGGAGAGGGAGAAGGAGAAGGTTTTGAATTGTGTATTTTGGAAGAATAATTTACTGAGAAGCCACGGAGGTAACTGTAGAAAAGATCTGTGGAGTTACCTATCCACCAGGACAGTCAATTCTCCCTGACTCTCCTTTCCAGTGCTTCCCTAGAGAGCTGCCATGCTCTTCTAAAACCACATCTCTGGCCAAAGATTCAAGGGTGACAAAAAGCCTGCTCTTTTTTTAGAATTGGGAGTCAAAGAAAGTTAACATATATTGGTCCCTATTCAAATGTATTCCACTTCCTTACCATCCATTAGTAGAACTTACTTTCAATTATGGAGGACTAGAAATGACAAAAACTTCATTTCTCACTTTTTTAGGTAGGATATGGAGATTAATTAAATTCTGCCCAACTTTGACCTGAAGAGGAGCCCTCTGGAAGCTTCTGGAAATAATTTCCTCCTTGATTAAAAAAGATGCTTGAAAAGAAGTGGCCTTTCTCTTAGATATTGCTGGCTGAGAAAGGTTACCTAGGGTTGTATGGGACATCTTCCCAATAAAAGCCCATGTCACATTTTGTAGACAAGCTAATAGCATAAAGGTAGAAAAGAAGAAAGAGACAAACTATTTACCTCTTTTTTGGGGGGTATCAAATTAACTAATTCTGGAAATCCTTCCCTCCAATACAAACTTTCAGACTAAAGACCCTGGAAGATGTATTCTTCGACAGAAAACATCTTATGGGCAAACAAATTTATCTCAATCTTTCTATGGTAGGTGAAGTTCTAATGTTGGAAAATTGGAATTATTAGCAAGTCTGTTGTCTGTCAGGTGAATTTGCATTTAGAGAAATTGTAAAGCTTAGGGAATGATGAATACAAGGAATGGAACATACAGTATTTGGAACAGTTATATATTGTGTCTTAGCTTTCCTCAGCCTCAGCTATGATCCTTTTTTGAATTAAATGAATTATACAATTCCTCCCCTATAGTGACTTAGTTTATTCTTCTTGTATTTCTGATACTAGCTACCAGACTCCTAACTAATATACCAAAAAACTTTAGGCAATGTAGAAATCTTAAGAAATCTGTCAATGACAATGTATACGATCCAGTTTTGACTCACACAAATTGAAATTCGCTGCAGTAGACAGAACTGAAAGAATTATTTTAAATAAATAGTCAAGTTTCCCCAAATATGTAGTATGGCAGGTTGCGAATAGTATGAGCTCAGTATATGTCTGTTAAATATCAGGGGAAGAGAACTGGGGAAAATATATGCATTCTGTTCTAAAAAGAAATACATATTAAATTATTTTAACTAATTTTATTCAAATCATTTAAAATTTACATGACTTATGTGTGAAGTATTTCCTTTTTTTTTTAGATTTTTAATTTCATTTAACTTAACTGAAAAATTATTTCCACTGCATGCTGATGTAGTCAATGGTCAATAACTGACAATGTATAATATCACACTATCAGTTAATTAAGGAGAAATTTTATTTTCTCTATACTTGTTTTGTCTTTTATGCAAACTGAAAGAAATGTTAAAATTAAAAAAAACAAGTGACTACCTCAGATATTACAAAGTTTTTAAAATTAAATCAATGCATTTTATGATAATGGCCCTCATTTCACATGATGCCTAGGACACATAAAACACTTTATGAAGTATGGTGATTAACAAGCCTGGTTTTCTGTTTGATACTTTCCCGAAAAATATTAAACATGGGAATGAGGAGAGGCTTTGATAGTCTGTTTTGAAATTCACATTAAATCTGCACTCTCAGAAGTTCCATTTTTCTGGGATCATGTCTGAGCTGTGATTTTGCAATATTCAGTGGTAGTATTCAGAATAACATAGATTACTTTGGTGACATATAAACTGCTTTATTCGAAACTCTAGTGAACCTAATCAGCTGGCTTGGATCAATCAAAATTTAGTTTTAATTCAGAGAGCAAGCAGATATAGATTTTCAGAGTTTGTGATCAAAGACAAAAATTACTTTTCTGGACTTACTGAAAGTGTCCAGAATCAACTGTACATTCATTTTGATAACTTTCCACTACCATTTTTTTATGCTTTAAAATAAATGCATGTGTGTGATTTTTTTAAAAAAAAACATTGGTTCAGTATAGAGGGACACAATATTACACCTACCTCTTTACTTAATCCCTACTGTTCAGCTTTCTTTATCCTTTCCATAATGACACTCCTGAGGCTCATCATCAGCAGAAATTAGAATAAGGCATGTTAGGAATCTTAAAATTATTCTCTGGACCCATGACTGTGGACATCTTATTTGCTAAATATATATGATTTTGTGTAAAACAATATACAAAATTGTTGGCAGAAGCCACAGCTATAAAAATAGTTTTACCTTTTATTAACTATTTTTATTTCAACTATTTTAAGATAAAATGCTCTTTTTCATTTCAATTCAGTTAAAAGTTGAGGACAGGTGCTGTATGTACAATAACATCCATGCTGTTACTTCAGTTGCATTTTCAGCCACAGACCTACTCCATTTTAGCATTTGCCCTTAAAATAAATGATGCCCATTAACATTTTGATGTGCAATTACACTACATTAAAAATGATGGGAAAACTCAGCAACTGGTAAGAAATATAAAAAGTTTAAAAGCTGATTTTCATTAAAAATACCTAAAGCATTAGACAACCCCTCCACTTACTTCTCACAAACTAAGAGTATCCTTCTAGGAGACAGGGAACACTGGGGGAGGAAAATAAAGGGGCACTAGGTCAAATGGAAAATAGAAAAAGAGCTATATATAAATGTATTTGTACTGCATTTTGAAAAACTGAAGGCAATTTCCTAACAGTATATTTCTTCAAGCTATAAAAAAAATTAAAAGAAAGAACATGAAACTCAACCTGCATTAATGTAGGGTGGTAAACATTTGAAAGCATGGACAGAAAAGGATAAAATGGCATATCCTAAATTCTCTAGGACCTAGAATTACTTTCAAAAGTAAATAGTAATTTTAATGTGGAAGACACAGGGGAATAGTAGAAGATGCTGCATATTTTCAGTTAGATTTTGTTGCTGTCTACTGATGCTGTCATGCACACTCCTGCCTAGCTCTTTGTGTGGACATATACTTTGAGTTTGTCTTCGGAGTAGAATGGTTGAATTATGTAACAGGTGTATGTTTAACATTTTTAGAAACTGACTTCAAAACTGGTTGCAGTATTTTACATTTCAACAAGAGTAAATGAGAGTTCCAGCTCCGCCACCTTGCCCAAATCTGGTATGTTCTTTTTGATTTTAGCTATTCTAACAAGGGCTAACTCTCTATTGGGTAGATTGCCTAAGTGCTTCATTTATATATTTTTCTGAAATTTTGTCATGTTATTTTGTTTAAAATATATTCCTCTGTCTCCTCATTTTGTTTGAAGTTTCTGTATTTGTTTCTGTAGGTTAGATGAAAGGCCAAGCTCTCTAGCTCAGTTTTGAAGGCCTCAACTTCTGTAGGAACTTCTCCTGGATAGACGGTGTGTACCTGGCATTAATTTCTGGCTGGCGGTCAGGTGGCATGGGCTGAGATGTCCTGGTGGGGGTCTCTTGGGCAGTTGCCACCTGGGGCAGCACTAGAAGGTGGCTGAATTTGGGGCACAGTTAGGGGAACTCCTAGGTGGGCAACATACTGTAGCCTTTATGATGGGATGACAAGGGGAAGAGGGGCACAATCCATGGGTCTCTCTGATGGGTGCCAGTTGGTGCCACACTGGTGGGGTGGCTGGGGGTGGAGAGGCACAGTCTAGAAATCTTCCGGCTGGACACCGGTCAGGGTACACTAACGGGGCATCTGGGGATGGAAGGGGGTCATACTGTTTCAGTCTTGAGCTGATATGTGTACCATGACCCTGCTCCCATTTGCACTATCCTTATGTAGGCGAGGAACATAAACAATGATGCTCTCCCTGTATCGACTGGCACTAGCAGTGTGTGTGGTGGGGATGTAAACAGTGGTACCCACCCTTCTGCCTTCTGCTCTATCAATATGTAGGGGAGGAATATAAATAATGGTGCTCACAAACACCTTTGGTCTAGGAGAGAGTTCTAGCAGTTCCCCTGTCATTTGATTGGGTATTTTAGTTCTGAAAATCAGTTTCCCTCACAAATAGTGTGACTATGGGTAAAATTGCAATATTTCCAGAATCTTTCGCCTGGCTTTAGTGTGTCTCCATATGAATAAGTGTTTCCAAGGGTGGAGAGAATAGTCCATCTCCATATCAATAGATATTACAAGGGTGGGGCAAGAGAGAGTATATCAAGATTGGAGAGGCTTGGTGGGGTTCCTTTTTGCAGCCAGGTCACAAGAGACATGGGCGAGCAGAAGTAGACGACTGCTTGTAGACAATAAATGGGTGTCTCCCATTTTATTTCTCCCTTTGACTGATTTTGGCTTCAAAGGCTATTTTCCCTGGACTGGGAACTTATTTTCCTCCTGGAGTTACAAGTCCTACTTTTGAAAGTTTTGGATTATATTCTAGAGTTGAAAAAAATGGATTCTTTCAGTCTTTGCCATTTTGTATCAATGGTGGGTCTGGCTCTTTGAATGACTTATTCAGCCATTTTCCATGATGTTACTCCTGTAGAAAAATATTCTTATCTATATATTTCTTTATTGTTTATGTTAATGTGTACTAACATATTGAGCTCCAGATCTTAAGTAGATATTCCATTGGTTCTATTTCTCTTTTGCACAAATTTTGTGTTTTCCATTTATAAAATATCATTTGCCTTTTTGACATCAAATTCCTTCACATTCTTCATGTTTGCACAATCAATTGTAATTGTTTTATTTATTTCTATTGATATTTAGGTTTAATATCTTAGTGTGGAAGCTTGAAGTGTGGAACCATAAGTATGATTCACTTCTACAATGATCTATACTGATGGAATGTGTAAGTACCAGTTTTAGACACCTACAAATATTCAAACACTATGGAAACTGACACTGATGCATCTTGTGACCGTTAGCATGACTTCAAGAAAGTTCTCTTATAACATTTACATTTTAAAAGAAATCTGATTTGGTAGATATAAAACTTTGGCTATGCATTTCTACATAAGTGATTATGAGAACAGAATGAATAAGCATGCCCTAAGGTAATGCACAGAGATTTGAGGATTTCTCCTTAGCATTTAGCATTTTTTTTTACTTTAAAAGAACAGTGATATTTGTCTATATTTTCCTGATATAACAGAAAGAAAAAACGTTTAATTCAGAAAGCAATTGTTCAAATTAGAGAAGAAATGCATTTAGTTTATTCAGTTGACTACAACCAACCACAAACATTACCTCAACCACGTGGTCACCAAAAAATTACCCTGGAGGAATTAGTTCGAGTAATGATGCTTATTATCATCTACGTGGTATTGCTTACTTCAACATTCACCTGACTTAAGTAACCATACAAAGATTCAATTTGGAGACTTAAATTCTAAATTACATGTTGAGCTAATCAGACCAGACTCCTCTTTCAATGGAATAAATGATGGAAGTTATAATTTCATTACCGAAGAACATTTTTGGATTAACTGGATTGAGATAACAAAATTTTTACTAAATTCGTAAACTCCAATTTTTTTTTCATTTTATGGAATTTATACTTTATTTCTAAAACTGAGGGTGGGTCTATGGCTTCCTTAAAATCCTCTGAAAAATATGACAATATTTCTCTGATCTGCAAGTATAACCATACTTGATAAACTCTATTCTCTGCTCTTTCTTCCTGACAGCCTCCAGATGACTGACAGCTGGCCCGTTTGGCTTGTACCCCAAGACTTTCTCCTTTGCTCTACTGCACTGAGATCTTTTATTAACATCTAACTACAGCAGCCTTATGTCTCTGGACTGCAAATAAGAATTACTGTGGGAGAGGTCTGGCATTTGTTCCATTACAGAGTGGAATGAGGCCAAAGGCTGACTGCTTGATTTTGAGTCTATTGACTGATTTAGTATCTGTTTTCTCAAGAAGCCTAGAGATTCAAAACATGTGCAAAGCCTGTCCTATTCCCTAAGATCTGAAATATTATTATAACTTGAAATCCCAGCCATTATCTTCTGAGTTTGACAATTGGTGGCATTAAACAAAAAGACTATGTGGGAGCTCATGTGCACCTAAAAGAGAAGGAAGATAAAAAATAATTCCCTTCATTCCTCATTTGGTTTCATTAGGATAAAATTTTTAAACTCTAAGGAGATGAGTTGCAGAAATTGTAATTTGATGTTATTGTGGAGTCATTTTCAGTTCTGTGTTAAAATTGGAAAATTCTAGAACTAGGAACCAAGAATTAAAGAGACAGCCTTCCTAGAGTGTTCTATTCAAAATATATTTACACAGTAGACGCTTTTACTATATGCTCGACACTCCTAGGAACTTTATAAAGTTAGTAGATAGACTAATTAAAATAATGTATATAAAGTAGGTTGCTTTCTGTCATATTTTGTATGCAGGAAAATCAAATTATAAATATTAAGCAATGACCAAGTAACATTCTCATGAACAATATGTTAGTAAGGGTAGAGTAAAAATTAATTATCTCTTCTGTGTGAGTTTTCTAAACCATAGTAACTCTCATAATAATAATAGGTGAGATTTGCATGTTCTTCTAGAGATGATAAAAAGCCAATGATCTAGGAGTTCATGGAATTCAGTTACTTCCTTAAAAATAAAGCTATTGTGGCCAGAAAATTTGGGTAGCACATCTGCAAACACACAGGTAACTGAAGGATTAGCACACCATATGAATGCTGGCCAAAGAAAAGCCTTGCAGAATCGGAGGTGGTATCGTCAATACAAAGAAGGCACTGACAGGAGAGGAGACGGGCCTAGAGGTAGAGAGCCTGCTTAGCTTACAATCACTCCCACAGTCTGCTATTACACTCTTCTATGCAAATATAAACCATAGTCGCACATTTTCAATATTTGATAGCACATTATATCAGCACATTGTGATGGTTAATTTTATGTGTGAGCCTCACTAGGTCATTAAGTACCCAGATATTTGGCCAAATCTTATATTGGATATTTCTGTGAGGGTATTTCTGGATAAAATTAACATTCAAATTGGCAGACTGAGTAAAAAAGATTGGCTTCCCTCACGTGTGGGGGCCTCAGTCAATTAAAAGCTTGAATAGAAAAAAAAAGAATCTGCCCATTCCTTGAGTAAGAGTATTCTTTCTAGCTGACTGCCTTTGATCTGAAACAGTGGCTTTTTCCTGCCTTTTGACTCAAACATCAGTTCTTCCTTGTTCTCTAGCTGCCAGTCTTTGGCCAGGAAGGGTACCAGTGGCTCTCCTGGGTGCCGGCTTGCCCCCCAGCCTGCAGATCATGGAACTCATGCGTGTCTCTTGGTTCTGTTCCTTGGAGAAAGCTGACTAATACACATATGAATTGTTTACTTTTTTTCTATTTTAAGCACACAGAGTTTTATTTTCATTACTACTCTGATTTGGGGGAATAGTCTATTTTTAAATAAAGTTTAATCCTAGTAAAAATATACTATGATAATGGCAACATTCATAAAACTTATATTTTTTATGTTAGGCTGTATTTTGAAGTGGGAAGTCAAGTGTGGTAAGTTTCAATTTTTATTTATTTTTTGGTCTTGGTTATCTACATGAATGCTGTCTTCCAAACTACCACATATGGTCATTAACTTGTGACCGTGGTTGATAACCCTTTGCTTATAAAATTTCTTAAAAAGTGGAAAACAGAAAAAACTTCCTGTAGCAATAAATTCCCCTTCCAACAAAATATACCCATAGGAAACCACTTTAAAAATTTCATCCTTATCTATTTATGTTAATTAGGTATTCACATTTCAGGCTATATAGTTTGTTTCAAAATCAATCATGATGATATAATAGGCAAACAAATGTACAAAAAAGAGATTACCCTACAGTGAACAAAAAGCATAGCTCCCTCAGCCTTAAAAGACATAAAAAGTCATAAGTGCTTTATGTAGTTATCATTGTTTAATAGAAAGGAAACATATTTGAGATAAATTTTCTGCAGAACTGCTGAAAACCACTACTGCTTATTGCAAGCATATTATGTGCCATGTATTGCACAAAAACTTTGTTATAAGAAATTAGAGGTAACTCCCCTGTGACCAGAGGACACTTTGGTCTTTTAGTGCCTATAGCCCGGAATTTCAATACATCAGGGGTGAGACTGATAAAAGGGTCTCTGCAACTCTTTCACTCTCTAATAAGCAATTCTTAACTAATATGCTGATATTCCGTGAACTTCTTATGGTCCTGTGGCAGATAGTGGGAGGTTTCAATTTAAGAGGGCTCGAGTTCAAGATTGCTGACAAGGTTTCCAGCCCTTATATTCTGGATCAGTGATCAAATCTGTAATTGAACTATAGAATCACCTGGGCAACTCTTTAAACACACATGCTCGAACTTCATCCTCAAAATTTCCGTTTAAGTAATCTGGTGTTTACCATTGCAAAAAGAGTATCCCATAGTGCTTTAGTATGTAGGCAGAGTTCAGAGCTACTGGCCTAGAAAGAGGGGCAATGAGACCTTTACTCAACTTTCCCCTTGGCAGAAAAAGCAGAGAGAGTAGCTGGCTTTCAACTCTTTCTCAAACTTCCCAGGACTTACTATTTCTTGCCTTGTTGATGTTATTTAACCTTAAATGCAAGAGCGAGCTTCTTCCTGAATAGAAGAGACAGATTCAAAAGGATAAACCAGCAAAATGCTTAAACACAAGGAACTTTAAAACATAGAATTTGCATCTGTTATTCATTCTCCCTCAAGTGCAAATATAGCTCTTGTTCCAAATAAGGAATGACAAAAATTATAGGATGCATTGACACTTGACATACTTTGTTTGGGATCAAGGGTAATGTTATTCATGTCTCTCACAAGAAGAAAGGATGATTACATGGCAGGTGATGGGGAAGGGTGGCTTAGGACTCCATAAAATTTTCCTAAGGATCAATAGAATACATAATGTAAGAGGAACTTGACTAGACACTGAGATCCCACTGAAGCACAATAGGTGCCCTGGCACAGATCTATCACAGCAAGAATGATGTGGTAATCTTTTCCTAATTGTTCTACCAAGACAAGGAAAAAGTATGTCTTTTTCCTAATTGTACAGAATAACATAAAGGTTAAGAAATTTCACTATGGAATAGTTTCCCTATCATTTACTAGTCTTGCCACCTTGGACAGGATAGTTAACCTCTCTGTGCCTCAGTTAATCTCTAAAATGGGAATAATAAAAAAAATACTTTATTGGGTGGTTATGAGGATTGAATGAAGTATCACTTTTAAAGCACTCAGAATAGTCCCTCTCAAAGATGGGATGAAATATAAAGCCTTGTTATATGAAATAAATGAATAACTAGGCTTTTCTCAAGAGGAAAGCGTTGGGGTTCTCCAAGAGGGAGTACAAGATGTGTAGTTATTTGATTTGGTTGACACACATCTGTATATGGTTGGTTTGTCCTGCTTTGGAAGATGGAGAAACTGAACCTAGAGAAATTAAGTAATTATAAAAGTCATATACTTAATAATTTGCAGACCTAGAAGCTAATTATCACCCAGATTTGATTTAAGGATTGTGCTGTTACCTGCATAATAATTTATGTTATGAATCCATGTATAACAAATTAGAATGGATGGCAAATGACATAAAGTCACTAGTAAAAAGGATGTTTCTTCATCAACTGGGCTGTTTAAAATTGTAATCACTCTTGCTGCTAACACTTCCTATATCCTTCCTCTTCTTTTTTCCCTTCTTAGTATACATTATTGTATAACTTACTTGTTTTCTGAATTCCTATTAGGACATAAACTCTATAAGGTAGATATTTGGGGTCCATTATGTTCATTGCCTAAGAGTAAGCAATTGACAAATATTGGCTAATATTTATTAAATAATAAATCTATGAACATTTCTTTTTCTCAGCAAAGATAAATTTTTTGAGAAGCTATAAATATATTTACTATTAATTTACTATTAAATAGAGATGGAAGACTCTAAACGGATGAATATTTGAAATGGCCATGACGTGACTCTTTCACTTGTCTCATGACTTTCTGAATCTTTGGAAGATGGTGAAGTAAAATTAGTTACTATTTGAATTATTTCACAAAGTTATAATTGTTATAATACTTGTACAGTACTTTTAAGTTGACAGTGATCAGCTTAAGTGCTTTATATTTATTAACTCATTTAACCCTCACATCAACCACATGATATAATTATCATTATACTCACCACTTTATGGAGTGGAAACTGAAGCACAGAAAGGGTAATTTATTTGCCCAATAACAGACTAGTAGGGAGTGGTAGAGCCAGGATTCCAGTCTATGGCATTTGGCCCCAGAATTTACACTCTTAATCACTAACCCATGCTGCATATTGTATTGTAAGAAAAAGTCATGTGTTTAGACTACTAGACATGAAGTAGCAAGAAGTTGTTTTAAATTTTCAGAAGCCTTACTTGTTTTCTTATCCAGGAAGAAGATAAATCCATTTTAGTAGGAACACCTTTAAGTGAAGTTATTACTCTCCATCACATATGAGCTTTGAATCATATCAAGCAATTCAAAAATACTTGGGTAAGGCTTAATAATTCCTTAGCAAATAATAAGGGAAGGTTGACTGCTAAGACTCTTTAATTTTTAGGACAAGTGTTAATTTTATTGTTTTGTCCATGATACAATGGCATAATTGCTTGCATGTCTTATATATGAACTTGTAACATTACAAGTTTTTTTAGGATAATATATCTGCAAAGAACACTGATAAGCACCTAATAAATTACTATTTTGGATGAGTGGCTTGTGATCATCAATGTAAATGTAAGCACATGTCTTCCAATTACACAAAATATAGTTTGTTAGTTCCTATAATACTGAGGGCTTGTGTTGCTTTTATTTAAGAAACCAAATTTCTATCCATATTCTGATGTCATGACTGTAGCCAAAAATTGTTAACTTGGATAGTCTGGCCTCCTATCTGCCTAGGTATTATGAAATATATACCAAGAAAGTCATCCTGTACCCTCTGCCCTGTAATATTATGTAAAATTGTATTGACTTGCCAATTATTTATAAAAGTCCAAATCCTTTCCAATGATTTCTGCAAACTCAGGTGGTAGGGAGAATATCTAATGTGTCGCTGGGATTGGCTATGCATAGCATTGATCAGATACAAAGTTCTGTGGCTTCAAAACAAACAAACCATTATTTATACATGTGCAAATTCTTGAAAGTATAGAAGACTATACTAAAGAAATTTGTGTTGAAGGAAGGTGGTCATATCCTACATGCCACAGACAAGAATTAAATACTATTATTCTGTAAGATCTTTTTTTGCCACTCTACCCATTTCCTTTCTTACTTTCTTCCATCACTACATGGACTTAATTTAAAATGAACCAAACCATTTTGACAGAAAAGTAAAATAAAAATAAATCTGATAGTTTCCAATTATACCAATGTCAGAGCAACTTGTATTGGACAAAACATACTACAGACAACTATAAACACTGGAGAAACTATGAGAGCTTCTGTTTGAAGGAACTGAGGAGTAAATAAAAATAGGAAGAAACTGGAGCAGATTTAACTCTTGAAAGAAGGAATGAACACTAGATGGAGACTTGACTTTAACTGACTTTTTTAAAGATGATATTCTCTGGTACAGTGGAAGGGTAGGGATATAATATAACACAAATAGAAACAAAAACTATTGTTCTATCAAGGAATCAGAGAATGGAGAACAGGTCTATCAGAGTGGCTACACATTAAGAGGGGAAAAAAATTGAAAGGAGAGATACACAGCTTGGAGAGCCCCAGTAGCTAAATATAAGTTATGCTCAAATCCTTTGTGGATCATTGAACTTCACATGAGAAGAGGAGACTCTTAGGTGCCCTGTGAAAAATAGTAGCTGCAAGGCTTAAAAACTGAGAAAAGATTTTTGCTGTGGCCCATCACAATGAAAACAGTTTGGTGTTTGAGTCCTGACTAGTAAGAGAGACTTGTTAACACTTAGGGCCACATAGCTACCTTGAAGTATGCAATGAAGACCTTAAAGTTGAACAAAGAATAACTTAACTCCCTGTTGAAAAACAAATCAATATACTTCAGAATCTAGGGTCTCTACAATATATAATCCACAGTGTTCAATGTCCAATTGAAAAAGAAGTACTACACAGATGAAGCAGAAAAACATGACCCATTGTCAACAAACAAGCAAACAAACAAGGGAAATAGAACATGGGAAGACATAAGTGTTAGGATAAGCAGGTAACCAGCAATCATCTATTTTCTTAAGAATTTAATTTTATTCATGAAGAAAAAGAAAATCTGAACAGACCAATTATTAGTAAGATGATTGGATCAGTAATCCAAACTTCTGAACAACAAAATCCAGTGCCAGGTACTTCACTGGTGAATTCTACCAAACATTTAAAGAAAATATAAAACCAATTCTTAATTTTTTCCAAAAAGTAGAAGAAGGGGGAATACTTCAAAATTTACCTTACAAGGCCAGCATTACTCTGATAATGAAGTTAGACAAGGACACCACACACATACAAAAATTATAGGCCAATATCTCTGATGAACACAGAAATGGCTTTGGGTGACATATTTCTCTGTTACACTGCATTTAATTTTTCACAAGCAACTCTCTTACTAAACTCCTGTAGATGAGGATGGATATAAAGATATAATTACTCCCGTGAGTTTTAATTGTATGATTTACTTCTAAGAACTATACCATTACCAACCAATACTTGTGATAAAGAGCTCCTGTGAGTCAATAGAACTCTGTTTTTAACTTCTTTAACTGTATCACTTATATATGATTTCCAAGTAAATATATAAAAAGTCATCCTAATTAGAACTGTTCCAGTTTTCTTTATCATTTTTAATTCTTTAATGTTGTTACCACTATAATAAATTAACCACACCTGTGTGAAAGTATCCATTGAAAAAATCTAGGTGCTGTAATCCAGTAATCTGAGAAATCTCAATGAAAAATTTTACAGCGGGTCATTTAAAAATTGCTAAAGGCAAAAAGCGACGCACTTATCTGAGTGTATCAGTTATGATTTAGACTAGGGATCATGATTGGTAATCCACGAACACTGGGGATTTATCAACCTGATAAATGCTTCTCAGCCTGGATTTATCAACCTAAAAGGTTAAGTTCTGGCCTCTAGCTGTTTGTTTTTTTTTAATCTGGGGATGGTTAACTTTATTTCCTTTGCCTTCCCACGAATTCAGCTTCAGTGTTCATTCCAGTAATAAAGGTAACAGGGGTAACAGCGAACTCTCTCTGCATTGAACATTCTTGTTCCTCTGGAGTTTACCAGAACTGCCTGATTTGACTGGAGACAGAACACATAGGGAGAAAGTAGAACATTGTGCCTGATCCCAGTCCCTCTTGCTAGGCTTTGATTCAAAGCCTGGATGGTTATTGGCAATAGATATAGACGACTAAATTAAAATGTTTTCAATAAACATAGCTAGAGGTTCCAATTCATGTTGCTTCTATATTTCATAATTACCCTAATATATGTGACAAGAGTTCAGTTTTACTGTCCTTTTCCATTGGATGTACGTCCAAGGTCACCACGTTATAACACCAGTTTGTCCATTCAAGGGACTTTCTACATTCCTTTACAAGGATCGGCAGAAGGAAGATGCGTGCAGTTGTGTGCATTATGAACAGACAGCGCATGCTAACTCTTGGTCAGAATCCTGCTTTTTAACACTGATTCATTTCTCCTGACCTTGAATAAAGGATAAGTTGCACACGATTAATTTTTTAAGTTATTAAGGAAATATTTCTGCTTCAAAGAGTAGATGTGAGAAATACTAACATGTTTTGAATTCCCCTGAGGAAATACTTTATAAAGTCTTCAAGTATTATTAATTAGAGTAATAAATGGGAAGGAAGAAATATCCCACAAGGGCTTCTGGAAATAAAGTCACAAGCCACGCCCAGCCATTCTCTGGAATTTTTTTTTTTTTTTTTAAGTTAAAAGAACCTGCATTTTTCATACTGGCTACTGACAAAACATTTGTTGGAAAATAAGTTACATGTTCTCATATTAAGAACAGACTATTATTCACTTTTGCTCAAAATGAATAATCTTCAACTGTGGCCAAAGCTCTCCATTTTCTTAATTCTTACCTAAGCTTATGAGAATGCTACCTATGGGTAGGCTTTTGTTAAAATGAACTTAAAATAACCTTAAAGCCTTCAGCACTTGGGATTTTGAACTTAATGACAAAAAGATTGTGGAAAGACTATGTTTTTATTATATTACCTTATTCTTGGACTTTATGCATAAAAGCCTAAGATCTACAGAATTTTCATATTAACTTAATAGTATTATGTCACCAGAACTATAATAAAAATTGGATTGGTTCTTGTACTATAAATTCTACTTTTTATAGTTTAATGATTCTGGGATCAAAATACCCTTGGCAATTTGATATACATGTTAGGTCAGTTTATGAGTTACATTCACAGGTGGAATGGATTTATGAAATTATGTATCTACAAAGAAAAATGCAAGCAAGCCATTTTTTCCTGAGTAGAGTTCAATCTCAATCGACTTTTATAGAGTAAAAAAAAATAAAAAAAGCATTTTATTTTCTGTTCACTTTGAAAGAACAGTAGTACGTAATATTTTGAAAAAAATTGCTTAATGTAAATAAGATGGGTTTGTATGACAATTATTAAGGAAAATATAATTTATGTATTTTCTGGAAAAATATGGCATCTCACATAAGAATACTCATCTATTCTCATATACATAGCTTGGCCCTGACATGTTTGTGCAACAAATTACTGACTTTCCCATGTGCACAGGCTGCCCCCAGCTATGGTCCTCCTTTAAGTTCGGTGTAATATGATGGTATGTTCTAAGGTATATTTCTGGGATGTTTTGTTTTCCTGGCCCATTTTTACATTTCACACTAATGCTCCCCAGTTGGCATTTTCATTTGTCCCTGTGGACTTAGAACAAAGTCCATGCATTAGAAATTGGAAATTATCTAATGACCAGCATTTACTCTGACCTGCCTATAAAATGTTTCCTATTAATTCTTTCTATTGCTGGTTAATATGTCTATTCATATGAAATACGTGCATTTGTACATTCTATCATTTATCCATTTAAAAAGTGAAAAAGTAAATTTCAAAACAAAAGGTGTTCATTTATCCATAAACACTCTTTTGTCAGCGCAGCCAGAAAGCATATTTTATTCTAGAGTCTGTGTTCTAATGCCACCTGTTTCGTTGTTTTGAGATGAACTCTTGGACCTGAAACACCTGATATTTTGAATTCATTTTTAGGGTTTATCTAGCTGAATAAAATAATTCCAGTGAATCCCCAGGATGTTAGGCCAGTAGGTAGGATTTCCAATGATTTTTAAACTACTTATATTCTTCTCTGAGAAAAATGTAAAGTGGAGTTCCCTATGAGCCTGCAGGGATTCGCCTCATTTGATCTTTTTCTCAGCTGAACAGGTTAGTAAGAATCTACTAGAAATTCCACAATATCAGGGTCTGTGCCTATGTTTCAAATCATAGTACTTAGTGTATATCATCTTTTTCTGGTTATGTGTTAATTTACATTATTTTCTTTGCATCAGCATTAAGTTGAAAATGTTAATATAATATTTATAATATTTAAATTACTCAAATTATTAAAAAATGAAAAGACACATGCAAACTTATGTAATTTATAGACTGGTACCTATATTTGGACTTAGGTTTATGGGTTTTAATATACCCTCCTTAGTGGATAGAAATTGTTACACATATTATGACATGAGTTGAAAATATACGTATATTCAATATAATTTTAATGTGGCTATTTTTAATCTATTGAGTCTATATAAACTACATTTACATTAAAAAATAAATATTCTACATATAATAAATGAGACAGACTCAGCCCACCTTGGAAACTGCCTCAGAAATGATAAGGATGTAAACCTTATTTATCTTAATAATTTCTACATCCACGCCAGGCTCTTCCAGCAATGCTGCTTCCTTTTCGCCCTGACGTAGCACCATGCGGTCATGTCCTCACCCCGTGTGCAGCTACTAGAGTGTGGACGGTCCCTTGATAGCACAGGACATTCTTGTTTCATGGAAAGGAGAAAGGGAGGAAGGACTCTTTAAATAGCTCAGTGTGTCCAAGATTCAGGCTGCTCTGGCAGCCACAGGGATATAGATTGTAAAGGACATGCTGACGACGTAATTCTTGTACAGGATCTACTGGGGCACCTACTAGGGCACCTGTGAGACATTTAACCATGATTTGGAGGCAGAAACACATGCTCCAGAGTTGGCTTTTGTCTGTTTGGTGGCCCTGTGCCATCAGCCACTGCACTGCAAAGGCGCTGCCTCGCTTTCTGTTACAGGGACACACGGGCGTCCTTCACGCCCTGGGGTCGTCGCCTTACTGCCCCTCTGCCTGGAGCGCCCTGGGGCTCACACAGCGAGTCCCTCCAGGCCTCGTCTTACAGGTCAGCGCCTCGGAAAGGACTACCCACCAGACCACTGAAAGGAGCTTCTCATACACTTCCCTCCATTGAACGTATTCCTGCTCATTTTCTTCATTACTTATGGCTCTCTGAAATTCTGTGGTGAATTATTTGTTAAAAATCCACAGCTTCCGGCTAGATTACCAGCTTCTGTCACAGTGAATATCTTGTCTTCATTCCCCACAACTCCCAATGCCTATAGGAAAGCCTCCATTAAGAAAGCCTCAAAGAAGAGAGATCAATTAAGTAGTGAATGAATGTTTTGTTAAATGACTTAATTTACTAAAATCAAGTTATTTGTAAAAGCAATTAACTAATGAACAATCTGACTTCTTAAAACCTGCAGGCTGCCAAATTTCAGAGTCAGCTTCCAGCTCGTCTCAGGACTGTGTCCCTCTGCAGTCACCACTTTTTAAAAAAAATAAATGTTACTTCGTTTATTGAATATCCTTTTATTATTATTATTATTATTATTAATTATTATTATGAAGGTATTATTGATATACACTCTTATGAAGGTTTCACATGAAAAACAATGTGGTTACTACATTCATCCATATTATCAAGTCCCCCCCAAACCCCATTGCAGTCACTGTCCATCAGTGTAGTAAGATGCCACAGAGTCACTATTTGCCTTCTCTGTGCTACAGTGCCTTCCCCATGATCCTCCCCACACCATGTGCACCAATCATAGTACCCCTCAATCCCTTTCTCCCTCCCTCCCTACCCGCCCTCCCCTACCCCTCCCCTTTGGTAATAGCTAGTCCCTTCTTGGAGTCTGTGAGTCTGCTGCTGTTTTTGTTCTTTCAGTTTTGCTTTGCTGTTATACTCCACAAATGAGGGAAATCATTTGGTACTTGTTTTTCTCCGCTTGGCTTATTTCAGTGAGCATAATATCCTCCAGCTCCATCCATGTTGTTGCAAATGGTAGGATTCGTTTCTTTCTTATGGCTGAATAGTATTCTGTTGTGCATATGTACCACATCTTCTTTATCCATTCATCTATTGATGGACATTTAGGTTGCTTCCATATCTTGGCTATTGTAAATAGTGCTGCAATAAACATAGGGGTGCATATGTCTTTTTGAATCTTAGAAGTTGTATTCTTTGGGTAAATTCCTAGGAGTAGAATTCCTGGGTCAAATGGTATTTCTATCTTTAGTTTTTTGAAGAACCTCCGTATCGCTTTCCACAATGGTTGAGCTAACTTACATTCCCGCCAGCAGTGTAGGAGGGTTCCCCTTTCTCCACAGCCTCGCCAGCATTTGTTGTTCTTAGTCTTTTCGATGCTGGCCATCCTAACTGGTGTGAGGTGATATCTCATTGTGGTTTTAATTTACATTCCCCTGATAATTAGTGATGTGGAGCATCTTTTCATGTGCCTGTTGGCCATCTGAATATCTTCTTCGGAGAAGTGTCTGTTGATGCAGTCACCACTTTTTGAGTCTCCCTCGGGAACCCATGCAGTGGGGGGACTTTAATGGTAGAAGCAGAAGTGCAGAAGTATCTGTGACAATATTACTTCGGCTTATCTCCACTAGATAGGTCATGTTATTCAAGTTTTAATGATCATTCATTTATGAGCCATACATGATTGTTGTAGCTACGATTCCATGTGCAGCAGCTGTGCAGCTGACTGGCTATCTTTACATTTTTTGGAACCCTCAAATGAGAAAAAGAATAGCTGCTCAAATTTGCAGGTGATAAACGAAGTTTCAATGATACTTTTCCTCAGGGGCATGCAGATCACCTAGTATTATTCACACGTATATGATCCTGTTCATAGAACAACAGGGGTTTAACTCTTAATGAAATTCGCTTGTGACCCATATTTCTGAGCCATTTTCTAAAATGTTTATAAAATTTAAGGTATAAACATGAAATTCATGCAAAATATAAATTTTGTGGTTAATATACTGTAAGAACTCAAAGTCATATGTAGCTTTGCTTTTACTAACAATCTTCTCCTTTAACACATTCATGTGCCTATGTATTTATTCTCTCACTCATATCATATCCATACATATATTTTTCAACATAGAGGGACTAGGTATATAATTAATAACATGAGGGAAGTGGGTAATTACATGAATACTTGGGTTCACTGCAAGGGAGTATGCTTTGAGAAAAGTTGAAAGGGAACTACATTCTATCATTTAATTCCATTACATTTTTGATTTGTTAATTTCCTTCCACTTAAGACACCAGATTAAAATTAACCTCTAGGATAAAGCATATATAAAATATCAAATCTAGTAACTATATTTTTATAATAATGTAAATGTTTTAGAAATGTCATAGCAGATTATATTCACTCAGTGAATATTACACTATTCACTCAGAAAAAATTGCAGCTTGCCAAGAAAACACCGTTTCCTGATAGAAAATATTAACGGAAAAATACACTATCCCTCATCTCTCTAATGCTTCAATCTAAGAGGACTTTTAACAGAAATACTCTAGCTGACCATAATTGTCAGGATAATGTACAGATATTTGTCATCCTTTTTATCCTGTGCTGTTCTTTAAAGGCACTGTAATTTTATGACCTCACTTAGATTCCACTAATGTCCTATTTACTGTGCTTTCCCACCATTATTTCATTCATTGATTCTCTCTCAAAATGATGATCTTAAAGTTCTTTTTGTTTATTAATGCCATAGGGTACAATGGCTTTTTACTTTGCCTGTAGGTGTCATTTACAGAGCCCATCACTGGAAAGCTATGGTGCAAGGACCATTTGTATCGACCCCTCCTCCATCCTTCCCTGATTAGACACTACAAGCAATTGATTTCAGATTTTTTTTCAGTTGGAAAAGCATAGTATTTTGTCCTTCAGTTCAGTCTTATTTCTCCTATCTTTCTAGTTCAATCTTTCCATTTCCTACTGTTAATAAAGAGCAACTTACATGTCCAATCTAATTTCTTAAATTCTCATTTCAAATGCCTTATCCAGTCAAAACTTTTCTGTTTTTTCATGGTTGTTCATTCCTTGGACTTCTAAAATCTTGAGTGATTTTGCTAACAAAATACTGCCTCTTACAAAAATAACTACTGGTTTCAAAAACAGTATAACTAAGGGTAACTTTGCTCACTTGTTCTCTAAGATTAGGAAACTGATGAATGTGCACACAGAACTGTTATATTTTAACAAAATTAGCATTCTTGCTCAGGAGAGGAAGAGAACATTATCAAATACTACTAAAATCATTAATAAGGGTTAATACTAATGTATAAACATGTATATGCAGTTTTGAGATCATACAGCTGTAGAATACCAGGATTAATACTGTTATTTGTTTAAAAATGCTTGGGTTAAAATAATTATGCAAATGGTATACTGCCAAATCAGTGTTTCATAGGGCTCAATTGATTCTTATTTTTGGGAAAAAAAAAAGGATATTACAAGCTATATTTTAAGTAGGAAATAGTAATGACATGGAATAATTAAAAATAGGAACTTTAGCTCTCTTCCTGGTCTAAAATTGCTAATATTACTTAAAATACTGTATATTGATCTTCCAAAGACATCCTCATTTCTCCATTGGCTCTTACCAATATTCTGTTAGGTTATTTTCTACTCTGGATGCTTAGGTATCTCTCTGTCTTTTATCAGGTCATGGATATTTTCTCTGTCCATTTCCGTTGTTCAGGCTTCTATGTGTAACTCTGCACAATAACCCCTTTGCACACAGAATATATTCTTTCTCTTGCATTTACTGAGTAAACAGTTTTCCATATTTAAGAACTTTGTAAATATTTGCCTTTGCAAACCCATTGTAAGATTTAGTTTAAAAAAATAGCCCCAAACCATCATACTTTTAGACTTAACCTCCTTTTGTTTTAGCATGTATTTGAATCATTTAAGCACTTTACTTTTTTTAAAATGAACTCTTGAAAGACAGCGCAAGGAGACATGCCTGTACCTTGTATGTAAAGGTGGATTCAAGCAAAAGTCACGTTCTTTTAGCTGAGATGTCTCGGTGTATTTCATCATAGGCTACAACGCAAGGAGCACAGTAGTATTTTTTCATTCATATAAATGAGAAATGTCTTGTTTCCTTTCACCTTGATAGAGTCTATTCTTTATAAGCTCACATAGTTCTGCATTTTAATAGAGAAGGTGGTTTCCTGGGGCCAGGTTATGAGGGCTGAGATAGGAGCAAACGGAAAGGATGCTGCCATGACGGGCACTGACATCTATTTTGAACTCCACGCAGGGTCCTATAGTTTCTAGTTATCATTTTCTTCATTTAAAAAAATATTACCTTACACAAGTACGGGCACTGCTTATGTTTGAATTTAGAGATTAGTTAGAGAGGAGATTAGTGCATCTGAGTAGAATTAGGAGAAGAATTTCTTGAGCTCAGCTTCCTCCTTGGACTCTTCTATGTAAATTCGAACACTTAGCATCTGCGTTCGATCACTGGAGTTGTTGGTCCTACTCTGTATCAGATTGCATCGCCTTCAAATACATAATTTTATACCACGTTCACAGCTTACTTGGTCTTGATCTCTAAACACATGACTGAATATAATTTTAGGGGAAAAAATTAACTCACATAGACTCAGATGTTGTCTTAGGTTGGGTCTCCTAAAGGCAGAATTCAAGTGAGAGAGCGAAGTCCGTGTGGTGTCCGGAAGAAGTATTCTCAGGAGAAGGGAAGTGAGGGAAGCAGGCGGCTCGGCTAAGCTATGAGCTGTTCGGGGCCAGCAGAGCAGCCAGACATCCACGTGCTCCAGGACAAGGGGGTCTGGGCAGGACACCAGGAATGTCCTGAAAAGTCTTTATCAGCAGCAGACAATATCTCCTCAGAGAACACATCTCTATTTTCTCTTAAGCAGAGAAATAGGAAGGAATGTTAATTCAGCCTTTCTGGTTTCAAAATTTGCTATTGGTGATAGCAGTCATTTGGTTTTAAATCCCAGTGTAAATTTACTTTCTTTGAATTCACCGCTTACAATTCAGGGTTTCTCCCCCCAGTGTAATTTATCAATGTGGTGATAGTGGCTGCAGTTTGTTCTTCACTTTGGCTGGCCTGTGGCGGTTAATTTGACCTTCCTGCAACCGCTGTTGAAGTGTCTCCTGGTGAGAACACTTCTAATTTCAGTCACTCTGGGTAAAATGATTTGATGAGGAAAAGGGGAAGGAGGTGTGTAAATGCCTGGGTTTATTGGTTCACATCCAGCTCTACAGTATAACATGTGTTTAATGGCTTAGGAGTGAGCTCTTTCGTTTTATCATGGAAGCAAATACCAGTTTCTGTAACCTTTAAATACTTTAATTCCCAAGCCATCTGTCTTAGACCTTCTCCTTCTACTGTCCACTACTACTACAGTGATCTTAGGCTTATAAAATAGTTTTTCAAGGAATACTCGAATTTTGAAGCTTCTCTTCTTTAATAAATTGGGTTGTGTTCTTGACTTCTATTTCAACTCACTCTCACCATGATCCCCTATGCTTTTTATCTTCTGAACTTCTGCACAATTTTAAGTCTGATAATTTTGGTGGGGATGAGGGTTGGAGATTTCTTGAACTGCTATGATAAGTTATTCTTATATTTCTGGTTTTTTCATTTTAATGGAATTATGGGAAGAACAATCAGTAAATAAAGGTGCTTTCCTGTCTACTTTATCCCAAAAGTCCTATACCATTTTGTCTGATTAGTTCTTAGTAGTCAGTATTTCCTCTACTTAGTGAAAGTATACAACTAAAGCATAATCATAGTTATACTTGGATAATAAAATAAAAATACACTTAAATTGGTAATTTGGTAATTTATATAAATACAATAAAGTATATTTAATTTATCAGGCAGGGTTATTAAAGCAATTCTTTTGAAAATCAGGTTAGTTTAACCTTGTTTCTATCACTAATGTCTTGTTTATTATGTGGATTGACAGACTGTTTCCAACGCAGGTCACCCTTGTTAAGCTAGAATCCCACTGGGATGGGTCTGAAATGACCCTCTTTACTTCTAGTATAATATGTTTTACTGTTTGAAGTTATGTATTTTTAAGGCAATGTTTTCTGCAACATATGTGTAAAACCCAAAGGTATATTTAATTAAAATCTCAAATCTTAGTGCCTGGAAGTCTGCAGCATCTATTTTTTTAAATTAATTAATTTATTTATTTTGTTGTCATTAATCTACAATTACATGAAGAATATTATGTTTACTAAGGTCCCCCTTCACCAAATCCCCCCGACACACCCCATTACAGTCACTGTCCATCAGCGTATTAAGATGCTATAGAATCACTGCTTGTCTTCTCTGTGTTGTACAGCCCTCCCCATGTGCCCCTCCCCCACATTATACATGCTAATCATAATACCCCCTTTCTTTTTCCCCACCCTTATCCCTCCCTTCCCTCCCTTTCTCCCCAGTCCCTTTCCCTTTGGTAACTGTTAGTCCATTCTTAGGTTCTATGATTCTGCTGCTGTTTTGTTCCTTCAGTCTTTCTTTGTTCCTATAGTCTTTGGGTTTGAGGTGAGTCTCTTGTAAGCAGCATAGAGATGGGTCTTGCTTTTTTATCCATTCTATTATTCTGTGTCTTTTGATTGGTGCATTCAGTCCATTTACATTTAGGGTGATTATTGAAAGATATGGACTTATTGCCCTTGCAGGCTTTAGATTCGTGGTTGCCAAAGGCTCAAGGTTAGCTTCTTTAGTATCTTACTGTCTAACTTGACTTGCTTATTGAGCTATTTTAGACACTGTCTGGTTATTCTTTATTTTTCTCCCTTCTTATTCCTCCTCCTCTGTTCTTTATATGTTGGTTAATTCTGTGCTCTTTTGTGCTTCCTTTAACTGCTTTTGTGGGTAGTTGATCTTATTTTTTGCCTTTAGTTAGTATTTAGTTGGTCTGCTTTGTTTGCTGTGATTTTATTTTCTCTGGTGACATCTATTTAGTCTTAGAAGTGCTCCCATCTAGAGCAGTCCCTCTAAAATACCCTGTAGAGGTGGTTTGTGGGAGGCAAATTCCCTCAACTTTTCCTTGTCTGGGAATTGTTTAATCCCTCCATCATATTTAAATGATAATCGTGCTGGATACAGTATCCTTGGTTCAAGGCCCTTCTCTTTCATTGCATTAAATGTATCATGCCATTCTCTTCTGGCCTCAAAAGGTTTCTGTTGAGAAGTCTGATGATAGCCTGATGGGTTTTCCTTTATAGGTGACCTTTTTCTCTCTAGCTGCCTTTAAAACTCTGTCCTTGTCCTTGATCTTTGCCATTTTAATTATTATGTGTCTTGGTGTTATCCTCCGTGGGTCCTTTCTGTTGGGAGTTCTGTACATTTCCATGGTCTGATTGATTATTTCCTCCCCCTGTTTGGGGAATTTTTCAGCAATTATTTCTTCAAATACTCTTTCTATTCCTTTTTCTCTCTCTTCTTCTTCTGGTACCTCTATAATGCGGATATTATACCTTTTGGATTGGTTACACAGTTCTCTTAATATTGTTTCATTCCTAGAGATCCTTTTATCTCTCTCTGCATCAGCTTCTATGCATTCCTATTCTCTGGTTTCTATTCCATCAATGGCCTCTTGCATCTTATCCATTCTGTTTACAGATCCTTCCAGAGATTGTGTCATTTCTGTAATCTCCCTCCAGATTCATCCCTTAGCTCTTGCATATTTCTCTGCAGCTCCATCAGCATGGTTATGAGCCTTATTTTTAATTATTTTTCAGGAAGACTGGTTAGGTCTATCTCCTTCTCAGGGTTTGCCTCTGTGATCTTGGTCTGTATCAATTTCTTCTGCCTTTTCATGGCGATAGATATATTTGTGGGGAGCTGGTACGTGTGTTGGGAAGAGAAAGTCCCTTCTTGCCAGTTTGTGGCCCTCCTCTCCTGGGAGAACAGCGGCCTCAAGCGGCCTGTGCTGGGCAGCTGCCTGCAGACGGGGCTTCTGATCTTGCCCGGCCGCTATGGAGTTTATTTAGCTCTGCAGTTGCTGTGGGCGTGGCCTGCTTCAGGCAGCTGCTCCGATATGGCAGAGCCACGTCGGAGGGGGAACAGGCGGGAGGCTGTTTATCATGGTGAGGAGCCTCCGAGCTGCGCTGCGGGGGTTCAAGCTCCCAGAGTTCCCCGGGGATTCGCAGCTGCTGGGCTAAGTGTCCCGTGGCGCTTCCGTCCAGCTGTGGCGTCCCTGACCCGTTAAGACTTTCAAAAGCACTCGCTTTTCTTTGTCACAGGGGTGCCAGCTGTGGGACCCGCTCACCGGTCTTGCTGCCCTGTTTCCCTAGCATCCAGGGCCCCCTGGGCATGTACTGTGTCTGCACTCTGGCCCGGATGGCTGGGGCTGGGTGTTCGGCAGCCCTGGGCTCCGTCTCCCTCCCGCTCTGCCTGCTCTTCTCCCACCGGGAGCTGGGGGGAGGGGCGCTCGGCTCCCGCGGGGCCGGGGCCTGTATCTTACCCCCTTCGCGAGGCGCTGGGTTCTCTCAGGTGCGGATGTGGTCTGGATATTGTCCTGTGTCCTCTGGTCTTTATTCTAGGAAGGGTTGTCTTTGTTATATTTTCATAGATATATGTGGTTTTGGGAGGAGATTTCCGCTGCTCTACTCACGCCGCCATCTTGGTTCTCCCTGCAGCATCTATTTATTTATTGTTATTGTTGTTTTTTCCTTTATTTTGGATAGACACTTCTCTTATATAACATTTTTCTATTCATAACATTTTTTGACTGAATTATAATATTATGATATTAAAAATACAGCAACTTTAATCATTATAGTTCTACCGGTTACTGTGGAACTCATGAGAACGATATAAAATGAACGCTATGAAGAGAAATTGAAATTTTGGTATCAGAGAACCTAATCTCAGGGGATATTTTCACTGTATTTGAAAGATTCAAATATTTTAGTTCTGCTATTTTGCAGGAGTTTATAAATTAATGCACTACATCACACAAGAAGAGATTTTTCTAATAAAAAGTTTTGACTACTGTCTGACAACTTGGACATACATTTTCTTACCTACAGAAAAAGAACAGAGCTGAAAAATTCTAAACATATTAATGTTTTCTACTGACAAAGGGCAATGAGAAAGTCTGCATCCATTTACTAAGAAATATGTATAAAATGAAGCTTCCTTTTCAACCTTCATATGATTTGTGTGTATAAAGGAGATCATCCAGATGAAAAAGGAGGCTGACCTATGTTCTACATGAATACTCTCACATTCTTCTTAGATTTCCCCTTTGAGATTTAATTTTAAAAGAAATATGTAGAAACTTGTTGACTGTATCCCGATTTGCATGCAAGTATTTTCTCTGTGTGTGCACACTAATGAAGATAAAGGAAGATTTAAAAAAAACCCAGAAATCTGAAGCATAAAAACAAATGCTCTAGTAGAAAATAGTTAATAAATGGAATTAATAGATTAAGTATAAGAATACAAATATGTAAACTGCTTTTATCCCATTAAATAATAACCAGAGAAAACTATGCTTATTCTGGGGTAGCTTTAAGATGCTAAAAACAAAATTCCTTATATAAAAAGATTTAGGTATTCTCAATAGTTCAATAATTTAACAATTATTTACCTATATTTCTGATCAGAAGTCTGTTAGATATAAGTCTAAAAACACAAACTTCTAGGCAATAAAATGTATCACAAAACCAAAGAGGAATGCATAATTGTATTATAGTATTAACAAAATGATTATTTTAATAAAACATTGCAAGTTAAACTTAATAAAGGAATTTTCAGCAGTGAAAACAATCTATTATAGCTATGTAAGCCACTAGATATAAACTGACACTGCAATTTCTCAGGGGTTAAGGGGAAATAAAAAGCTATGAGCAATTGCCTGGACACACTAATTGACTTTGCTGTTATACTCAGATTCCTTATACCTGTTTCTAAGAGACAAACTAAATACTACACCAGTAAAATAAAAAAATAATTGCATTACTCACATTGCCATACTGCTATTTAATGTGTAAAGATATTGCTTATAAAATAATAGCATGTTGGGAAATTTTGAGAATCAAATAGGAGAGTTAATCGGGCATTTATGAAGTAGAGAAAACAACATTTAAGGAAATGTTACAGGATATTCAAGGACTGCTTAAGGATTTTAAGATTTCTAGAACTCTGAATTGGGTAAAAAAGAAAGGAGAAATTAGTTTTAAAGCATTTCTCCATTTTGATGTCAATCTGGAATGGATGTGTCAAAGAAGCCAGGAGAAATGAAACTTTAAATAGTTGTATTTTATGGCAGTGGAGGCAGCCGGCTGAATGGTCCCCATTCTCCACCACACCCATGACTACACATCAGGTTATATATTTGCAGAACGGTTACTAGTTTATGACAGAGCACTACAGTACCCTGTGATGGATACATGATACGGGGATGTGTCCAGCACAATGAAAAGTATCGGGGTCTGGGGTGGCGAGAAGGAAATTAAAACAAAATTTGAGAATGTTCTGTAAAAATGGTGCACAGCAATTTGGTAGAAGAGAGAAATGCATAAGCAGATGAGTAAAGAATGAATGAGTACAGTGCCGTTCAGCACATCATTACCAGGGAGGGAGGAAATTCTGGCTGCAGAAGTAAAAGTAGAAAGAAAGGAAAAGGTATTGAAGGAAAAGTGGAGTCAGTAAGTAGACTCACTTTGAGGAGTGACAGGAGGAGGTACATTTAATGACAGATCATGGGTACAGTAATTCTGGCTGGTGCTAACTTCTCACTAGCTATTTCCTCTGTCAGAAAAGGTCTTTGTTACATTGTAAGCATTCTGGGAGTAAGAACTGTGTCTAACAATAATTCGCTGTATTCTTCACAGCAGTTCTCAGAGCGAAATGCAAATCGTTGGTGCTGCATATTTAACTTTCTCAGACAGGAATAGGATGGGAGGAGACTGGAGTTTGGGTGACGGTTCTCTGTACTGATTCTGTGGTTTCTGTTTCGTAGGTATTTGGAATGACCTTTTCTCCTGCCTAATCTTAGCCTTTTCTCTAAATTTCCAATTAATTCTAAGAATGCATCATAGGCTTGCAATAAATTTCTGTTTAGTTAGTTACAGTTTCTCCTCATTTATGAAAAAAATAAAGGGACCCATTGGATCACCTCCAGATGTTTCCATGAGATATTTTGTTCTCTTCTAAAAAACTAGGTTTATCATTCCAGTAATGTTTTCTCTTCAATAGAAAAATAATCAGCATGTACAAGTTTAAAGAATAAGGTGGGATTATAAAAGTAATTGTTTTCCATATGTAATGGAGTCTGCATGTGTGTAGGTGTATACTGATAAAGTTTGAAAACTATTTGTCTTCTTTATGTCCTTCCCTCAATTTATATCTTCTTACCACCCAAAGAGATGACTTTCAAGATATGCTATAATTGGTACAATCAATGTATCAGATTCCGAGTGTAGAACTTATTTTTAGATCATTAAACAAGAATTTGGTAAGCAACTTCTGTGGGCAATAACAATGGTTCTACAAATAATTTCCTTTTTTTCAGCAAAGAAAATTTACCACTTTATAAGTATTCCTTTTGGTATACAGGAATGTTATTTGTCACTTTCTATTTAAGTCAGTATTTGTATTCTTTAGTTATGCTCTCATATATAAATACAAAATTCATAATGCATTTCTTTTCGTGGATAAGAGCAACATTATTTCAAAAACCATGCAATTAACACTTTCCACTAACAGTTTGAAATATTTTTCTCTTGAATAGTCCTTCTAATGGAAGTGAAATGAGTGGAATTGATGGTAGCATCAATAGTAAAGCATGGGTGGGAATAAGATGAATGATAATGTACAGATCACATATGCCGAGCTCTGAGGGAACTACCAAATGAAGTAGTTTCTGTGTCTATGAGCTTCAGTAGGAAAAGGTGAAGTTTTCTCCATCTATCTATCATTTTTATATAGTGCTAGTAAGACTATCAAGAAGTTAGGAATCTTGAATAGGAGGCCAAAAGGCATAGAGATATACACAGAACCTGATTTCTATAGCTATTAAACCATTTCCAAAGTGTCAGCTGCTTTTGAAAGCTGAGTCAATTCTTACAGAATGTGAGAATACATTTAGTATCAAAGGCATTACTTTACTCCCATGGCCTTAAATTATTGTTTGATGCAATGCTGAAAAGTACTTAATTCTGTTGCAGGTAGCAGCTTGCTCACTGGGAGAATGAATGAGTTTTATTTCAAATATATTTTTGTTGCATTAGACCAGCAGTCTCAAATTATGGGTTACATTAACTTGATGTATCATAGGAAAGTCTCTCAGTAAAATACAAATGTTGCTATACATTTATATAGTCATTCATTTATTGATATTTCCATATACAGATTTTTCGAGTGTAAATAAATACAAAAGAAAATGAAGGAAAATACTTGTATAGTAGAAATTCTTGAGAAATTCATTAGAAATATTTTTCATTTGCTTCCCCAACTCCCATTAGATGGACCTCCCAAACACATGCATACATGCAAATTCCCTGTTATTATTAGAGCTTTCTGGTCGGCATTGTAAATATATCTGATGTCAGCTTTGAAATCACCTTCACCAACCTGAATCAATCGTTGATTCAGTTTTGCTGATTCTTTTTTTCAAAATAAGTCTTTAATTTATTTATATTCTTACTGACTTTATCTTAACTTAGGCCTTCACAGATGGACCAACAAAATGCCTTCCTTCTTAATATCCATTCCTCAGTCTCTCCTTTTATATCATTTATTTGATGCCATACCATTATGTGATATTCCCAAACATTATATGGAATATATAAATTTCTGCCAAAGAGTACTTAATGGTTCTCTGTTTATAAAGTAATCTCTCAGATATGTTATTGCCATATTCCTATGTTTCTAACTCATCTCTCACTCCTTTCTCTCTTCCTTGCCTGACTTCTGAGAAGTGCCCTTCCCCAGTATTCTAACCATGTTTATTCTACTACACTCCCTCATTTTTTAGAGACATTCTGCATTCCTGGTTTTGTATTATTGAGCTGGAGTTTAACATTTGATCTAAGTCCAGTGTATTTTTCATCACTATGACCACGGTTAATTGTTCAAAGAACAGACATCACCACAAACTGAAACAACTACAGTCTTTCCCCAGTTTTGTACTTGTAACCAATCAAAAGACATCTAAAACCCTTCCTAATGGCACCTTAGGATATATAAGGGACCATGGTGGATGCTGGTTATATTTCCTATAATTCCCATAGAGAAGTGTGAGAGAATCAAGCAGATATTTGAAAGGGAGAGGCCTGATATCATCCAAGTTCCTTGTTCTGGGAAGCTAGGCTTGAAAATGGGAAGATCATGAAGAGAACCGTAACCACACTGTAGGCATTCGATGCCATCTAGAACACACCTACCATTTGATGTTATTGCCTCCGCTAGAATGAATTCTCAACTGTCCGTTCTTTTGCCTCACTTATACAAAGTCAAGCCCCAGGAGAGAGTGCCCTAGTGCCCAGCATAGGACCTGTCTATGCCCGCTGGCTGCCAAGACTTGAGGAGAGAAACTTTCTGATGGCAAAGGTAAATCCAACCTCTCACTATGAGTCACACAGTGGCAGATGCCCAAATGCAACAAGTCAGTTCAGGGGCTAGCAGACAAAATAAATATCCAATACTTAGTCTTTCAATTAATTTTTCTTTCTGCCTGAGCTAGTTTCAGGAATTTCTATTTCAAAAATGCCTTAGATCAATATATTCATCACATATTAATTAATAATTAGCTAACATGTCTGAAGGACCCAGTATGTGCCAGATACTTCAAATTAATTACTTGATTTAATTTCCACAATAATTTTATATGAAATAAGTATTCTTTCCAGTTTTACAATTGAAGACATGGAGGGAGAATTGGTGACACTGATAGTTTGTCATAGATGATACAATGACAAAGCAGTGATTTAAATTCAAGTTTATAACTTTTATACAATATTGTTACCTATACCAAATATTTTTTTATACAATAAAGTTTACCTGTAGGAAAACTACTTCATCTTTTCCTGAATTCTCTTAAAATTCTGTTTTGTTGATTTTACCCAGTAACCTCTTAGTCACTTCCACTTATTCACTGAGTAACTTGGTTTCAGGTTCATTACATTCCTTTTCTACCCATATCCCTGTGTCTTGACTATCCAAATGGATGATTCTCTTGGTCTTGTGCTTCTTTACCTTCTGAGAAATAACAACAATTCCCTCCATCCTACATTTCTCAGTAGTTATGTACATCCTGTACCTTGTCATCACTAGTAACTGCAATGACTTCAAAATATGAATTTAACCATTTTACCCTCTCTCCTACTTTCTAACTTATTCTAGTCCTTCTGATGAAACAAATCTGGATTGTCTTTTTATTACTGAGTTGTAAGGGTTCTTTATGTATTATAGATACTAATCCCTTACCAGATATATTTGAAAATATTTTCTCCATTTTATGAATTGTCTTTTCACTTGAAAGTATTTTGAAAATGCCTTTGAGGCACATTAATTTTTGATTTTGATGTTCAGTTTATCAATTTTTTCTTTTCCCTTCTGTTTTTCATGTTGTAAGTACAAAGGCTTTGCTAATCCAATAGACAATGAATAGATTAATCTTTTCTCCTAAAGGTTTTATGTTTTAGCACTTACATTTAGGACTATGATCCATTTTGAGTTGATTTTTGTGTATGGTGTGAGGAAGGAGTTCAACTTCATTCTTTTGAATGCAGACATCCTGTTTTTCTGGCACCATTTTTTGAAGATTATTCATTTTCCATTTAATTTTCTTGGCACCATTATTAAAATTTTATTGACAGTTAATGTAAGGATTGACGTCTGGAATTTTAATTCTACTCCATTGATCTTCATGTTTGTTACACTGTCTTGATTACAATAGCTTGTAGTAAATTTTGATATTAAGAAGTGTGGGTCCTCCAAGTTCGTTTTTCCTTTCTTTGACAATTCTGGGTCCTTTGCATTTGCATATGGGTTTTAAAATTAGCTTGTCAATTTATGCAAAAGAGTAAACTGAGATTTTTATAGGAATTTAATTGAATCTGAAGGTTAGTTTTGGTAGCATTGCCATCACTAACAATATTAAATTTTCTGATACATCTTTTCACTTGTCTAATTTCTCTAAACAATATTTTGTAGTTTTCAGAGTATATGTTTTATATTTTGTTTGTTGTATTTCTAAATATTTTATTAACTTTGGTGCTATTATAAATGGAATTGAAGTTTCATTTTAAAAATGATTCATTAAAAGTGTATGGAAAACAATTTATTTTGTATATTTATCTTGTATTTTATAATCTTACTGAATTAGTTTATTAGTTCTAAGAGTTTTTAGTGAATTCCTTAGGATTTTCTGTGCACAAACTCATGTCATGTGAATACCTTTATTTCTTTTTTCCAATCTGGATGGTTTTCATTTTTTGTCTAATTGCTATGATTAGAACCTCCAGTAAAATATAATGATATCAGTACTTTGTCTTTTTCTTGATCTTGGGGGGAAAGCATTCAATCTTATACACAATAAGTATAATGTTAGCTGTGGTTTCCAGCTTGAGGAAGTTCCTTTCTATTCGAGTTTATTAGAATTTTGTTATAAAAGGGTGTTACATTGTGTCAAGTTCTTTTTATGTATGTAATCATATGATCATGTGATTTTGGCCTTTCTTCTATAGCTATGGCTTAGTACATTAATTTACTTTTGATTGATAAACTAACCTTATATTTCTAGGATAAACTCCACCTAGTCATGTTGCATAAGCCTTTTATTATGTTACTATATTCAATTTGTAATGTTTTGTTGGGGATTTTTGTAACTATATAAAAAAGAAGTATCAGCCTGTAGTTTTTTTGTGATGCTTTGCCTGTCATAATACCACCTTCATAAAATAAGTAGAAACTTACTCCTTTCTCTTCTATTTTTGGGAGAATTTATGAAGAACTGACATCAATTATTTTTTAAAATTTTGGTATAATTCTCCACTGAAGACATCTGACCCTAAACTTCGCTTCACTGGAAGTTTTAAAAATTACTAATACAATTCCTTTACTTGTTATAAGTCTATTCAGATTTTCTATATCTACTTAGTTTTGGTATAGTTTGTGCCATGCTAGGAATTTGCCATTTCTTCTAAGTTATTTCATTCGTTGCCATACATTTGTTTACAGTGTTCCCTTATAAGAATTTTTATTTTGGTGGGGTTGACAGCATGTTTCCTTAATAGTGTTTTAAAAATATTATTAATTTTGGTGGTGATTGAAATGGGGAGGCACATCAGATAGCATGTGAAAGCATTGTACAGCCACAAAATATGTATGCATACACTGAACTTCTAGTTGTAATACCACTGAGATCACTGAGGATTTTTCATTAGACTGAAAAAACAAATTTTTCTGCCATTGCTGCCTTTACTGAGATTAGATTCAGAGTACTTATTTTTTGTAGAAATATAAACTAAAGGAATTGAAGAAAATAGAATTATGAGGATTGTAAGATTGAGAAGTCAGGATTCTGAATATAATAAAAAAGTATGTTTTTGAAGAGAATTATTTGTTTTTCCCCCTGTGCTTGAAAGGAATTATAGGCATTAGCCTGGAAATTGAGTTGCACCTGTGGTCACTTCCTTTGTTGATCACTGGCAGACTCCAAGCCATGCCTTAGATGCCTCCGGGTAAGGCCGACCACAGACATGCACTGAAATTCATCAGTTATCAGCGTGAAGCAAAATCGGCCTCTGACTGCTTCCTGAATATCCATTTTATTCTTGCCACAGCTTCAGACACTTTATTTTGGTATCCCATGGAATGGCTATTCTTTTTTTTTTTTTGAAGTTTAAAATCTGTTTATTGCTTACCAACTGCAGTCGGGGACCGTTTCTCTCTTTCCTGCTCCAGCAGAAACAAAACCCGAATGGCTATTCTTACTCCTATTTTTTGAAATGACAGTAATGGAACTGAGGCCCCATTGCCTGCCGAAGTCATCGCCTCCTAGCTCAGTCACGTACACAGCCTGATTCTGGGATCCTGTCAATGCCCTAACTTGCCCTGATTTTTACCTCTGTTATGCTAGATTTTGACACGTAAGAATTGCTTTCAGTGTTCAGTACTTTTCATCTTAAAAGACTTGAGCTCTTTTGTGTTTTTTTTTCAAAGTATTTTGGCAAATATGTGTATTTAGATCATTATTGGATAACTAGCACACTCTTGAAGGTAATCATGGGCTTCAAATGGAGGTTTCTGGCCAACTGAAATATTGCATTGACTAACAAAATTGAACACATTTGGTAATTCTATATATTCTCTGTTCTCATAGCTTGATTTTTCACATGTGAATAGGAAAACTACCTTGTGTATGCTCTTTATCTTGCTGCCTGAAGGTCTTCCAACTACCTCATTGAAGTAGAAAAAAAATGTTCTTGGAATTTACTTTGCCACATTTCTTTTAGAAATCTCATATTCAAATAGAAAGCCTCAAGTTTTTCTTTGAGTTTTCACAAGTAATTTTCAAACTGTATTTGCATAACCTTTTGAAGTTCTAAAATCTATATTTTGGAAAACAGATTTTTAAAAGAATAAAAGAATGCTACTTGAGAGAGAATGGAATGCATCTGGTATTTCCTAGCATTTATTAGGTGGGTTTTCAAATCACATGATAGTGTCTTCATGATAGACACGGTTACTTTATCTTATAAAGAACATTTCACAATAATGTGTCAGTTTTAATCAAGGTCTAATAAAATATATCCAATCTATTTCATGTTGTTATTAGGAAATTATTGTTCATACATCTTTACATATGTGTGGGGATGAGGCATTGACATAAACACCTTTTTAAATACAAGGACGTACTTGACTTTTATTGCTACTGTCTCTACACCTTCTTTCCATTCACTCTGTGCTACTCCTTCTCCCTCCCCTACTCAACTATAAACTCCTCCTCACAACTCCTTACACTATGACCACAATTCCTTCTTGAGTTATACATTATATAACTTCATCACATTTTTCTTTATCCCATATGGTGTTATTCTTAATTTTGTTACTTTGTTGGAGAGCAGAGCAAATATATGATTGAATAAAAGTATACTGTTTGCATCTTCTTTTGATTGTTGATGATTTTTAATAGTTCACCCAAGCATACTTACCTTCTTCATATCAGCTCTTAAGCAATTCATCTAATTTTGCCATCTGTTATTTCAACCAGCCCAAATAAGCAAATGGAAAACATCAGGAAAAATGATGTTAAAATTCTCATTCTAAAAATTTGGTTTATAAGGCATTGAAACTATTCAGTCACATCTTTAAAAGCATTTCATCTGACTTCATGCACACAGATATGGCAGGATGGTATTTTATGACTCCTTCAGTAACTTCTCTTATTCTTGGTTAAAATGAGTAAAGAAAAAAAACTTTGTTAGCCTAATAAACTAACAGTTATGCCATAAGAATTAGCTGAAATTAGCACAGGAAAATATGTTTTCATTTTATATCTTTCTCTATGAAGATTCTCAGGGGCTTATTCAATACTTAATTTAGGAAGTTGAGAATTCTTTTCACTGATAGAATTTGGAAAGAAAATGAAACCTGGATGAACTGATTGCAACAGCAAGTTGGATCTAGGCTACCTGATGGATACTGAGGGTGGGAACAATACAGGGCTATATGGAGTTAAGGGAAACGAGGGAACACTAGAAAAATGAGGGAAAATCCAAATACTGGTTTGAGGTGGACCTTCATAATTTACCTTATAAATATTTTGGGTCATAGTACTCTACACATGTTTTGGATCTGCTAATGGCAAAACTCACTTTTATGCAAGGAACTATATCCTTATGCTTCCTCATGCTTCAGAAGTGAAACTTAGGGATGGCATGAAATGTGGAGACTTCAGTATGAAAAATTTTAACTGTAGTCCCATGTCTGCCTATTTCAATATAAATCACTGGCTTTAAAAGCACCGCTGTGGTATTTAACTGGGAGGGAGAAATTGGTCTGAAACACATGTGCAGCAATGGCGATGAGAGATGAGGGGATGGCTGACACTGTGACAGCACCAGTCTCTAGACAGTGCAAAGCTCAAGAGCACATAGTTCAGTAAGAACTCCAGAGACATCTAAACTGTAATGTTAAATTTTTAGTGGTGACCACCAAAGCAACTTTTTTTAGTGTTATTCAAAGAGGAGTCAGTGAAGAGAGTGAAGAATGAATTACCTACTATAGACAACAGATTTTTACAGAAAGTTGTAATTTTTTGGGAAAAGGGAGTAAAGATATGCAGTATGACAGAGATGGTAGGAAGACCCAGGAGGGTGACAGTCTGGGACTCCGCATTGAAAGACTGTGGAAAGTAATGGAAAAGGAAGTCCAACTTCTGCTGGATGCAGAAAGGTATTAAAACACCACCATATTTCTGAGAGAAGATCAAAATAGCAGAGTAGAATCCTGAGCTCAACTCCTTCCTCACACACCCCAAAACTACAGCTACATAAAGAATAACTCTCTCTGAGAATGACCTGAAGACTAGCAGAACAACTTCCCACAAATATATGAAGAAAAGGCCACATCAAGATGGTAGGAGGGGCAGAAATGCAGTCTATACCCCACATTAGGTTTTAGGACACATATCCCTGGCACAGTGACTTACAGGTTGAAAATATACCATACACACATTCCTCCCTGAGAAGCAAGGAGTTTAAGCCCCATGTTGGGAGCCTCCACCCTGGACACCTGCACCAGGATGAGTCGCCATAATGTCTGGCTTTTAAAACCAGGAGGTCTTAACTCCCAGAGAGCTAGAGGGCAGTAGAAAAACAAGACTCCATTCTTAATGGGCCGGAACACAAATTTACTCAAATTGATTTCTGTACTTCAATAATGAAATAGAAGAAAAAAAATTAAGAAAACAATCCTGGTCACAACTGCATCAAAAAGAATAAGATACCTAGGAATAATTTTAACCAAGGAAGTGAAAGACCTATACTCTGAAAACTATAAGATTATGTTAATGAAAGAACTTGAAAATGAAACAAATAAATGAAAAGATATACCATGCTCATGGATTGAAAGAATAATTGTTGAAATGTCCATATTACCCAAAGCAATCTACAAATTCGGTTACCCATATCAAAATACCAATGGCATTTTTCACAGAACTAGAACAAATAATTCTAAAATTTTTGTGGAATCACAGGATCTTGAATAGCCAGAGCAATCTTGAGAAAAAAGAAAAAAACTGGAGGTGGCACATTCCGTGAATCCTAACTATTACAGAACTATAGTAATCAAAACTGCATGGTACTGGCATTAAAACAGATACATAGATCAATGCAACAACAACAAAAAAGAGCCCAGAAATAAAACCCCACTTAAATGTTTGATTAATCTTCAACAAAATAGGTATGAATATACAAATGGGGAGAAGAGCAGTCTTTAATAAATGGTTTTGGGAACACTAGACAGCTACATGCAAAAGAAAGAAACTGAACTACTTTCTTATATTATACAAAAAAATTAATTCACAATGGATTAAAGAACTAAATGTAAGACCTGAAAGCACAAAACTTCTGAAAGAAAACATAGGTATTAAACTCTTAGACATTGACCTTAGCAATATTTTTTAAATCTGTCTTCACAGGTAAGGGCAATAAAAGCAAAAATAAACAATTGGGACTATATCAAGCTAAAAAGCTTCTGAACAGCAAAGGAAACCATCAACAAAATGAAAAGGGAACCTACTAAATGGAAGACTATATTTGCAAATTATTCATCTGATAAGAAGTCAATATCCAAAATGCATAAAGAACTCATACAAGTCAACAGCAAATACCAAACAATACAATTTAAAAAATGGGCAGAGGAGGACCTAAATAGGCATTTTTCCAAAGCAGACATACAGGTAGCCCAACAGACACGTGAAAAGATGCTCAACATCACTCAACATAGGGAAATGCAAACCAAAATCACAATGAGATATTGCCTTATACCTGTCAAAATGGCTATGATCCAAAAGACAAGAAATAATACGTGTTGGTGAAGATGTGGAGAAAGGGAAGCCTGCTACGCTGTTGGTGGAATTGTAAATTGCTGCAGCCACTATGGAAAACAGTATAGAGGGTCCTCAAAAAATTAAGAACAGAACTACCATACGATCCAGCAATTCCACTTCTTGGTATTTATCTGAAGGAAAGAAGAACACTAAATTCAAAAAGAAACCTGCACCTCGACATTCACTGTAGCATTTTTTTTACAATAGTCAAGATATGGAAGCAACCTAAGTTTCCACTGATAGACAAGTAAAGATGATACACATACACAAACACACACAACACACACACTGGAATATTACTTAGCCATAAAAGCAAATGAAATCTTGCCATTTGCACCATGGGTAGACTTAATGGGTATTAAGCTAATAAGTCAGACAGAGAAAGACAAATACCATATGATTTCATTTTATATATGAGATCTAAAAAAACAAATGAACAAACAAAACAAAACAAAATAGAACAGTTTCATAAACAAAGAGAACTGACTAGTGGTTGCCAGAGGGGAAGGCAGTAGAGGAATGGGCAAAATAGGTGAAGGGGATTAAGAGGTACAACTTTCAGTTATAAAATAGTAAGTCATAGGGTTGTAAGTACACCATAAGGAATATAGTCAATAATATTGTGAAAACTGTTAATAGTGACATATAATAACTAGACTTATAATGATAATCATTTTGTAATATCGATAAAACTTGAGTCACTGTTTTGCACACAGAAACTAATATGATGTTTATATCAGCTCTACTTCAATTTTAAAATGACCATATTTTTTAATGGAGTTGAGTGAGGTGTAGATTCAGAAAACTCGTGTCAGGGAGGAGAATTTTGAACTCTGGATTGAACACACTGTGGAAAGATCATAGTAATGAAATGGCTCAGTTAAGATTCATAGCTTGGACAAAGCTGCCTTGAGGTGGTGCTTACAGTGATATAGAATGGCTATCTGTGCCTATAAGTGACTGTCTGCAATTTTGGAAAAATCTTTCATATGATCTAACAAGTGAGAATATTCTTGTGAATAACCAGCAGAGAGAGGATGAAAAGACCTCGACATTATTAATGATCCATTTTTTTGTTTTTGTTTTTGTTTTTCACAAAAGGAAGGAGGGCAATGAAACAGGATGAAGGGAGGGGGTGAAACTGAGGTGGGTTGAGTGCAGGAAGCCAGACGCAAAGCATGTATCCTAAATGATTCCTTTTACATAAATTCAAAAAGAATGAAACCAATCTTGGGGTGTTAGGAGCCAGGATATTTTTTCCTTGGAGGTGGTGACATGATGGGACACAAGGAGGCCTCTGCAATGCTAAGAGATGCTCTATTTGCTGTTCTAGCTAATGGTGACATGCATGTGTTCACTTTGTGAAAATTCCTTTAGTTGCATACTTATGACTTGTACAAGTTTCTGTGTGAGTTGTTCTTTAATGTAAAGTTTGCTGAAATAATTTTTAAAATCATCGTTATGTCAGTACAATGGGAGAATTAGACAACTAGTGAGATGCCCTGTTGCTAAGGCTCTGGGTGCACCTACTATTACAAATAAACACAGTAGCATTTCTTGGTGTGTTTACTCGGTTTGCTAGCCTCAAGCAGCAGGCCTGAGCTAATCGAATGTTATCTGAATTCTGAAAGGCTGCTGTTAAGTCAATAGAGCTCTGGGATTGATTGGAAGTCCAGAATTTTCACAAGGCTTGAGGTCCTTAAGTAGCAGATAGTTATGATTCTGTACCTTTTGGTTATGTTGAATTGGGCTTCTGTGCCAGCTATTCTATCACAGATCATTCTGCCTTAGCTACCGTTCTCTCAGAGATGTTTTCCTAAATTAAGATGCTGCAGTTGAACTGCCAACAGCTGGAAATGTGTATTTAATTATACTTCCAAGAGAGAAAATATGTTGCACCCATCCCATTGGGACCATCGGCTTGCTTTCCTGGGATGGCTGACCGCACTTAATGGGGCAATTTGTGTTGGTAGAACAGCTTTGCTGTTATTGATGTTGACTTTTTTTTCATGCAAAGCTAATTGTTTCATACATTTAGATCCATAACCTTATGCAATTAACAATTTTCTAAACAACTGAGAATCAACCTATAACTTTTTACTTAGTGAGAATTCAGTGTGATTCTCACTCATAAAGTGAGGGACTTAAGACCGCTTCTGAGAGGTAAATTATCTTGGTTTCTTCTATTTTAATTTTAATTTATAAAGTATCTATTTTATTCATATTAAGTATACAGATATTTTTCTTTGTTTATAATTCTTATTTTTTTGTTTTACACATATGAATATACACATGTTTATTCCAAGGCTTTGATCATCTAAATTAAACAAAATATAACAATTATATCCTTAAATATTGATTTTCTATAAGAGGAATTTGAGATGATATAGTTTTATCCAATATATATTTATGATTTGGAATAGACTTTAGGAACTATTAAGAATCTTAAGAGCCCTTTTTGAATATCAGTAAGTTGATCATAATTCTCTTTGATATCAGAACTCATTTCATTTCTTCACTCATAAAGATACAATTAACTTATAGTTTAACATTTTATTTTCAAAACCATATGTGATTATAAAACTATCCAAAGATAGAGTCCCCAAAGTTGTAAAACAGAATATATTTATACATACTTACTGTTTTTTGTGAAAAAATAATTTTATGAAATAGCTTGGTATCTAAGTCTACTTATCAATAGTAAATTTATTGAACTTCTGGATAAGAATATATTTAAAATTGTCCAATAAAAATTTTAAAAGCTTCAATACTGCTTTAGAAAATTAGGCACGTGATTCCATAGCTTCCCTCTCAGGTACTAGCAAGTACCTAAAACTAAGGTAATTGCCCTCAAGTTGTACCTACTTTTTCATTCAATTCAGAAACTAATAGTGCGTCTACCTTTGGGTATCCAGCTACAAGAGGCCTAACTTATTATGCATTACTCAGTTTGGGGGAGTCACATTTCTGGTTCATTGTTTTCATGTTTATACTATATAGATTTTCTGCCTAAGCTAATTATGTTTAATTATATAACACCTAATTTATGATATGATAATCACTTTTTATAGGTTCTCTTAATACGTATCACACTGTTACTCCCAAGGAAACAACATCTGAGAGCAAGCCTGAATAGTCAGATAATGTGGTGGGGTATATATGACCACTTTGAAAGATTTCTCTGCATTAGTTGGTAAAACTCTTGATGGCATAGATGATTGTATCTGTGCTTGGACGTCTATTGCATAATACAGTGTGTGGCATCTTGTTGGTTCTTCATACACGTGTGTCCAAGGACAGAACGAAAGTATATAATGTGAGGCACTGAAACATGGAGATGATTAAAATAAATGTCAATTAAAATAGTACCTTTCATTAATATAAATACTACTTTAAAGGTGATGCCATTTTATGTTAATACTTTTTCACCTACAACAAAGGAAACTCATATGATTGCCTGTGGAAATTTATGGATTAGGAGATGAAGCTCTCACTAAATCACAAGTATAAAAAAAATAACTAGGAAACATTTATGCTGTAATAATTCTCACTTCTAATTAATTTGCTAGAAGTGTTTATAATGTCTCTGATTCTCCATTTAAAATAATAAATATATTAGTCTTCCCATACCTTTCTTTTCCTTGATTTATATGTACATTGATAACCTCAGATTGGAGAGATGATAAAATGCTAGGTAGAACTGTGACACAAATAGCAAAGAAGTCACTAATGCCCCTCATTTCTAAGTTTCCTTAAACCACATTCCTGATCTAAGAAGAAAAGCTCTCCAGTTTTCACCATTAAGTACAATGTTGGCTGTAAGGTTTTCATATATAGCCTTTTTTTTTTTTGAGACACCTTCTTTCTATATCCATCTTGCTGAGGGTTTTATCATGAAAATATATCTATCATATTTTGTCAAATGTTTTTCTGCATCTCATGAAATAATCATGCAATTTTTATCTTTCATTTTGTTAATGTGGTATATCACATTTGTTGATTTGCCTATGTTTCAACATCCTTGTATTCCAAAGATAAATCCCAACTGATTATGGTGAATGATCTTTTTAATGCATTGTTGAATTTGGTTTAGTCATCTTATTCTTCAGCTCCAAAATTTTTGTTTGGTTCTTTTTATGTTTTTGTTTGTTGAATTTCTCCTGTTGTTCTTGTATGGTTTTCCTAATGTTAATTTTTTAAATCTGTGTTCTTCTGTAGTCATCAGAGCATCCTTAGAACAATTATTTTGAATTCTTTGTTCTCTTGAGCTTACATAGCCTTTGAGACTAGAGTATTTAGTCTCTTCAGTAGCAATTTCTTTTGGGTTAATCTGTAGAACAGCTCACTGGGAACTGCAATTGTTCCTGCTTCATGGATTCTATTGGTAGCCCCTGAATTTCTTCCTCATTCCTAACCATCTCTAGATATCTCAGTTTTTCCTGGTCAGGGTGAGATGAAACCAAAATAAGACCTTTGAGTTCACTCCAAATAGTTAAAATACCTGGTCACTGAACCAGATCTTCCTTGGCAAGGGGAAATCTAACTGGAAAAGTCCCTGTTGGCCTTGAGCAATGTTCATGGGAGGTGGGATGATGCAGACAATATGAAGCTGTCTTCCTGCTTTTCTTGCGTGGTTATTCTCAAGGTTTTTTCTGCCATTTTATTGATGAATTTTCTTAAGTAGACCCAAGAGCTCTCCCAGAGCCGATTTTGATTGTACATAGCTGTCTAATTGCTGATCATTTGGGGTAATAGAGATGGAGGCTGGGGTTAAACTTCAACATCCCTTTCAGGCACCAAAATTTTATTACTTTCCTTCTATAAGACTGTGAATAATAGAATCTACTGTCAACAAAGACAAGCTGAAAGGCATGACTAGATGTCTGTGCCATGTTTTTTAGGATGACCTGTCTTCCCAATAAAATGTTTTACTAAATATAGGCATATCTCTTCAGAATGACGTCATTGGATGAAGATGAAATCCCTATAGGTGAAGCCATAATTTCTGATTATTAGAAAGACTTTCAGAATAAAACATGCTAAAGGAATGTAGATTAATTTTCTACTTATTTGCACAAAGTTAAAAATTAAGTATTGGTGCAAACTCTGTCCCCCACAACATGAGGATATAACATTTGTAGGAATTTATGCACCCAGAGGAACATCTAAATAATAAAGCAAATATTAATAGAACTAAAGGGAGAAACAGACAGCAATACAATGTTAATAACATACCACTACTATTAATAATAGTATCAATAATAAGTTTAATACCCAACTTGCATTACTGGATAGATAATCCAGCCTGAAAAATGAGTAAAAAATAATTGGCCTTAAAGGATTTTTTAGACCAAATGAACTTAGCAGATACATACAGAACAGTTCATCCCAAACAACAGAACACATATTCTTCTCAAGTGCACATGGAACATTCTCCAGGATAGATTGTTAGGCCACAAAACAAGTCTTATAAATATAAGAAGATTGAAATTATATGAAGATCCTTTCTGACCACATGGTATGAAGTTAGAAATCAAATACAAGAAGTAAACTGGAATCATAAAAAATATGTTGATTAAACAACTTGATGCTGGGGAACCAACGGGTCAAGAAAGATATCAAAAGGGAAATATAAAGAAATACTTTGAAACAAATTAAAATGGAAATAAAACATATCAAAGGTCATTGGATGCAGCAAGAGCAGTTCCATGGAGGGAAGTTCATAGCAATAAATGCTACCCTCAAGAAATAAAAAAAATAAAATCTCGTACATTACCTCAAGGAACTAGGGAAAAATCCAACAAACGAAACTCAAAGTTAGGAGAAGGAAAGAAGTAACAAAGTTCAGAGAACAAATGAAATAGAGCCTAAAAAGATAATAGAAAAGATCAATGAAAAGAAGAGTTGGTTCTTTGAAAATATAAACAAAATTGACAAACCTTTTAGCTAGGCGCACAATGAAAAAAAGAGAGAGGGCTCAAAAATATCAAATATGAAAGAGAAGTTACAACTGATACCACAGAAATAAAAATCATCAAAAGAGGTTTCCATGAACAATTTTATGCCAAACTGGCCAATGTAGGAGAAATAAATTCCTAAAAACATATACTCTTTCAACACTGAATTGTGAAGAAATAGAAAATCTGAGTAAACTGATTTCTAGTGACAAGATTGTGTCCATAATCAAAAACATCCCAAAAAGCAAAATCCAGGACTAGACAGCTTCATTGGTAAATTCTACCAAATATTCAGAGAAAAATGAATAGCAGTTCTTTTCAAACCCTTCCAAAAAATAAAAGAGGGAACACTTCCAAATTCATCTTACCAGGCTAGAAACCAAACAAGGACATCACAAGGAAAGATAATTACAGGCCAACATCTCTGATCAACATAGATGCAAAAATACTCAAAATACAAGGAAAATCCTGAACAAAGTAAATTCAAGAGTACAATAAAAAGATTATACACCATGATCAAGTGGGATTTACTGCAGAAATGGAAGGATGGCTCAACATTTGCATATCCATCATTAACAAAATCAAGGATTAAAAAAATCATATGATTAAATCAATAGATGCAGAAAAACCACTCAACAAAATTCAACATCCATTTATGATTAAAAACTCTCAACAGAGTGGGTTTGGAAGGAATGTACTTCAACCTAAATAAGGCCACGTATGACAAAGCTGAAGTTTACATCTTTTTTAACGGTGAAATGCTGAAAGTTTTTCCTCCAAAATCAAGGAATGAGACAAGGATACTAATGCTGAGTCTCCATACTTTCATTCAATATTATATTGGAAGTCCTAGAGCAATCAGGCAAGAAAAAGAAATAAAAAACATCCAAATTGGGAAGGAAGAAGTAAAACTGTTTCTATTTGCAGATGACATGATACTATGTGTAGAAAACCTGATGATTCCACAAGAAAACTGTTAGAATAAATGAATTCAGTAAAGTTCTAGGATACAGAATCAATATGTAGAAATCTGTTGTGTTTTACTATCCAAAAATGAACTAGCAGAAAGAGAAATTAAGAAAAAATCCTTTATAATAATTGCACTAAAATGATAAAACACCTAGGTAAAATTTAGCCAGTTTGGTAGAAGACCTGTGCTCTAAACACCAGGACATTGATAAAAGGAAATAAAGATAACACAAATAAATAGAGAGATAGTCTGTGCTACAGTATCATACTCCCTAATTTCAAACTATATTACAAAGCTACAGTAATCAAGACAGTATCAGATTGGCATAAAAAAAAACACAGAGATCAATAGAATAGAAGCCAAGAAAAAAAAACCCTGCATATATGTTCAGTTGATCTGACAAAGGAGCCAAACACATACAGTGGGTGTAGGACAGTTTCTTCAATAAATGGTGATGTGAAAATGGAGAGCAAAGGAATGAAGCCGGACTACTATCTTACACCATGCACAAAAATTTATGTTGGAAAAATATATCAGAAATGTGATCTATGAATGATGCACTAAAAATAACAGGAGGTAGAAGGAAAGATCCAGTATGTGTCTAACTGGAACTCCAGAGAATAGAGGAGAATCAATACTTGAAAACTTCCAAGATTTTAAAAGACATTACTGCTCATATCCAGAAATCACAAGTATCAAAAAGATAAAAGTGAAGGAAGGAAGTAAAGACAGAGAGACAGCTGGCAAATAACCGTATGTATAGATATGGTACAACCATAGAGATTCAAAGTCCAAGTGAAGGTCTTAAGAAGAGCAAGAAAGATCCTCCAGAGAAGTAATGCTTGTGTGATATTACCAGCAGCAGGATAAGCTAGTACTCAAGGACACCATCTTCAAGGTGCTGAAAGAAAATAATTGTCAGCACTGAATACAACATTTATTTATCCTCCAAACATATCAGAAAAATAAAGATATTTTTTTCTTGGCAAAGACAGAGCTTACCAGTCACAAGCCATTGATGAATGTACAACTAAATATTAACTCATTTCATTCAAGAAGCAGGAAATGAACTCAGACAAAAGGAGTTAATGTAAAAGGAATGGTGAGTAAAGAAACTGATCAGTTTGGATATAGAAAAAAATCAACATGTTATATACAAGGATCATAACTAAAACACAAGAACACAAAAATATTTCAATTAAAAGGTGAGGCAATTATACCTAAAAGCAATATGGAGCAATACAGCTAACAGACAAGACTGTAATAAGGTAAAATTCAATACCGGGGATAAAACTGATAAAAAAATAATGATACAATGAAGAAACAAAAACATGTGGTTTATTATGGGATTAAATAAGAATGGATGGGAAAATTCTCCCTATAGTTATATGTTCTTTTATACTTAGGATGCAACTTCTTAATTTTTTTGTTAAATGAGAAACATGAATTCTAAACTAAAATACTGAAAATAGTGTAATTTCATAAATAGCTAGGATAACAGGGACTATTTGATAAATCCTAATCATAAAAGGAAATTTTACAAATCTCTCTTAGAAATTGGTAGATCAAATGGAAGAATTATAAAGGCTGAGAATATTTGCTATAAAATGAATATGCTTGAGTTAATGGACAAAATGGATAATATATAAGCTTTATAAACATATAGAGAAAAATTAAAATTTTACCTATGTTAGGCAGTCCATACAGAAAGAACTTTTACAGAATTTACACCATGAAAACTTCAGCCTTTCACTGCAATGCAATCAAAAGAGAAATCCAGTTACACACACTCACAAACACCAGCTATAGCAGTATTTAGATATGTCACAGGCATACAAGATTATATTTAGAAAAATACTAAAAACAAAATAAAAGTAAGGCCAAAATCTGGTGAAAGCTACAGAATAAAGAGAAAGGAGAATAAAGGAAAAGGAACAATTAAGGAATAGAAATAAATATGTAGTAGAAATGATTAACAAAGCTAAAAAATGTTTCTTAAAAATTATAACAAAGCAAACAAACTTTAGGTGAAATAAGCAAAGAAAATTATAGAAGGCAAACTTTAGAAAAATTAACAAAAATGTGGATTAGCTATAAATAAATACAAAGGACCCTGAAGTCATGATAAAAATAAAAAGTTTGTGACACTAAATACAAAAACTTCAGACATTATGAACAATTTCATGGGTTGCACTAACTTAATCTAATCAGACTTAAGGAGAAACAGAAATGTGAATAGGTTTATACATTTTAAGTAAAAACTTGCTTCTTAAATATTTATCAATTAAAAATCCAGTAGATCCAGATAGTTTTAAAATTCAGTTCTAAAAATCACTATAGATGAAGTATTTTTAAATTGTAACTATTCTAGAAAATGGAAAAAGAAGAGGTGTTTTTAACTCATTTTATGAAGTCAATTATCAGAGAACTGTAGTAAAAAAAGGCTATAATAAGAAGAGGAATACGGGCCATTTGATAGTAAATATCAAATTTACTCTAAATTAAATATTACAAAACTAAATCTGATTATTTTTTCAAGTTATGTCAAGATTCAGGTGGGTTTATCCTAGGAATGCAAGGATGGTTTTATATTTTAAAACAGAATCATGTAATATATCATCATAACAAATACTAAAACTTAAGGAATACCCTAGTCTCTTGTGAACAGATTATAAAGGATTTAATCAGGTGGAAAGCATTCAAGTAGACCAAGAGGGATAACAGTAATGTAAAAAACAAAATGAAAATCTACCAAGAAGAAGTGACATTTAAAATCCTTTGTACTGGTAATAATTCCAAAACATATGCAGCAGAAGTGGTAAAAGAACAAGGAAAAAATGATAAATTAATAATCAAAATGTAAGAGTTTAAATTAATCCTGTTGGAAACCAGATTGAGTAAACAAAATATACATGGAGATAAAGAAAATTAGAATAAAAACATGTTACCTCTAGATTACTGACAAACACATACACAGATCTGAAAACAGAGAATATGCATTCTTTCCAAACAAACATGGAAAAAACATTTATAAAAGTTGAGTTCATACTAGTCCAAGACATAGTTTAACTTGCTAAGTATGATACCATATGGACCACTATCAGTATTAGCCATGAGAAAAAAGAGCTTAAAAAGCTTAACAAAGAAGACAAACTTTAAAATATAATCAAGAATAAAGAAAATTCATGATTGTGTCATAAGTATAAAAGAAGATATAACTATAGGGACAATTATACAACCCCTTTCCGTTATTCTTATTTAATCCCATAACAAAGGAATTACCCTGAAAAACCAACACTCTGTTTCCACATCTTTCTGACTCTTTTTCAACAGAAAAACACTGTCTTATTTTGATTAGTGATGTTGGCGATACTGGGCAAACTGAGCAAGTATATAGTTCGGTCAAGTCTTAATTCTCTTTGAGGGGCTGTATTATCTATAATAAACTGAACATGTTCTACTGTCATCAATTTGGAAACATTAAAAAATTGGCCCTGTGTCTGTGCAAGAAAGTTTACAATTGTTTAGCTGATCAGCCTACTACTGGGTTTGCAAGTTTTATCTAGGATAAAGATGGTGTGGGAAGTCCAGTTCAATTTCAGGTGCAAGCCAGATTTTTTTCTGATCTAGATCAGATACAGAGTGGATATTTTGATTTCTTTCTGACCTTTTTACATCATTTCCACTATGCATCATTTCTGTCCAAGTTTCTTAATTACTTGTACCATTATCTTAGTCAAAGGGCTCTAGGGCTGTAAACAGACTTAAAACTGGGCAGGTGTACATGAATTTCATAGTGGTAAGCCAGAGAGCTAAATTCTGACTGACAAAGCCTAGCAAAAGTGTGTGTGCGTGTGTTTGGGTATGTATGTATTTCTATTTGTTTCCACTCATTTTATATCTACCTCTGCCTCTGTACCTTAGCTTAGGAGCTTAACAACTTGAGCATGTTAGTAGGCTGCTTTAAACATTTTTTTAAGATACTCCATACACATAGTCATCACTAGATATTTAAGTACACAGGTCAAAACACTCTGACGGCTGCCTCACTCCCGTGGCTTGTTGAGGTAATTGCTGCTGACGGGATCATCATACCAGCATCTACCGTGCTTGGATGCCAGCACCCGGCTGATACCAGAGAATCTGGTGCTGTTGTAGCACCCCCCCCGCCCCCCCACCACTGGTCTACACAGGACAGCTGCCACTGAGCATTTCAAGGATGCTGGTGTCTCCTTTACCAATGTGTTTCTTAATCTCCCGGTGAAAAGAGTACCTTTACCAGGCATTATGAATACCTCGAGGATTCTCTTTGGGGATGTGATTGGGGGTTGGCCAATATTTCCACCTTTGAGTTTTTGGACTACTGCTACCAAATGGTAGGGAAATTCAAACATGTCCACCACATATAAACCATCTTTGACTCGAGTCTTGAATTTACCAACTCAGCAGACTTTTAAGGTACCCTCCCAATATGTTCAACTCAACACAGTCAATTTTTACTAATAAATGAATGCGTCCATGTCTACAAATTGAACATCATCAAATGTACATTCCATCCTTCTTGGTCAGAATTTATTTCTATTCATGATCCTCAAATTTGTACTGATTCATATAGGTGCCTTCAGATTGCATAGCCTATTTTTTGCCAGGAAAATTACTATTAAAATTCTAATTCTCACTAAGAACCTAGGGACAGTAGAGGTGTAGTCATGGGACCAACAGTTTGTGAGGCAGCTTCCCTAGATGAAATCTTGTGTTATTATTTTGTAATGAAGAAGCAGCTTCTTAATGGTTGGGCAAGTGAAGAAAAGAAGAAAGTCCACCTTGGGGCTTGGGAAATTCAAGGGGATTTAAGAGTTCAAATTTGTCAGCTCTGTGTCTCTCTCTTAAAGTTGCCATCCATATTTCTGACTCAATATTTTCCTCCAGTGTTGTTAAAGTAGCAAAACATATGGTAGTTTCAATATTTATTTGGCACAGCAACTATGTAACTCTTTTGTTCCCTCGGCATAGATCTCTGCTCTCCAAATTCGGGAGAAGGAAACTTTCAGAGCTGATGTATCTGATGCTCATGCATCACTTCGGTCTCTCCTTTTCCTCAGCTAAATTGTCTAGGATCAAGGGAACAAGTGAGCTGCTCCCGTCACCTTATAATCAATCTTGTTACCGTCATGACTAAGTGCCAAATTTACCAGGTCTCTCGATGGTTTCCTCCGTTTGCGCTGTGACCCGTGCTACACCTGATGGCTGTCTGAGCAAGTGGGATGAGACTACAAGGCAGGACAGCAGGGGTGGGAGCTGCAGTGAAGAGAGAGCTGCGTGCTGAGGACAGCTTCATGGCAGCAGTGACCTGTCGCTGAGGGAGGCAGCCGGCCAGTCCAGACCACGAAGGAAGGAGCAGAGGAATAAATACCCTGAATTTACTCATTGTCCTTTGTGTGATTGTTCCTAGAGTTCCTATTGGCTAAATCCAACCGGAAGCAGAAGGGCAAGTGAATCTCCTGATACAGGCTCACAAGGTCTCCTGAGAAAAGCTCTGAGTGGCTGTGGAAGGACAAAGAGAAATGGTCCTACATACTCTGCAAGAAGATTATAAATGTTCAAATTCCCAATGATTAATTCACAAGTTATTTTATTCAATGATGTGCTCTTATCAAGTCTTTTTAATTTGGAGATTTTAGTATTCTACTTGGTTGGGAGCCAGTTAATCTATTTATGTTGGTATAACAAAATAATCTCATTACATTAAAATCAAATACATTTTTGAGAATAATTTGGACTGTATCTTTAGGTAACCCTACCACCATGACTTCATGAAATATATTAGCATTCCATATGAATGAGAATAAGGGACAGCCCTTATAATTACCAAACAGAGACATAACTTTTCCATTCTCACATTTAGTATTTAAAACATATGGGACCAACAGAGAATTTTTACATTTGAATTCGTATTTTAAAATTTCAGAACTAATTGACTAAAGTCTAAAAACTGCCACGGGTTGGCTCAAGACTTGTGAAATTTCGAAAAGAACGAGAGTTCAACAGATGTATTAACTGTCTGTTCTTATGTAAGTTCTGCTGCAGTGCTAAGATAGAGCACCAGAAATTAAGTAAATAGATATATTTTCTCCAGCCATTAAAGTAATGTTTCCATCAACTTATTATTTAAAACCTTTCCCTTAGTTTTCATAATAACTGTGTATCAACAGCTAGAATATTCATTATACACATAGCACAGATTAAAGATCTTTATGTGTGTATTTAATACTCACCAAAAACCCTACCTATAACTACTTATTTGAATTACATTTTTGTGTCTTTTAGAAAATAAGGCTAAAGACATTGTCTATGGTATTGGACATTACAACACAAATAAGACATATGGTAAATTTTCTGGTTTAGTAAAATTCTATGAAAGACATTTTTTTCTCCTTAGGCTAGTGTGTGTGTGTGTATTTTGGAATATAGATGTATTACATATGTCTTGAAAATTTAAATACAGATTCTTACAAGTTAAAGTTAAATTCAGAGTATAATAAGCACAGATCAGTTTCCTGTTAATATCTACTTTTTCTGCTCCCTTTACATGATTTTTATTTTGTTGTATATCCCCAATGACCGTATTTTATATTAAGTTCAATCTTACTAAGTTTACTTCTATTCTGTTTAAAATATATGGCATATACATTCTTAATAAATAAGATAAAATAAATCTCAATAGCTTGCTAATATTCTCAGCAGGAACTCTGGCTTTAGTTATTAAATATATGAGACATAGTTTTCCTTCCCCCCACAGGAATGTATCATTAAGAGTAATTTCAGGTATATTAAAAAAGAAACATAATTGTTTCATACCTAGACATTGGATTATTACATAGATATATATCTTTATGAATATTAATGAATATCTCAGAGCATTTTTACATATTCATTCATCCTCATTGTCTTAGTTTCTTAGCACAAAAATAGCTAATGTGCATATAGTAAGAGTGACTATTTTCAATATAAATGACTACATGAACATACATCTTTGTCTTTTAAATTATGGGCACAGTCTTGCTGAAATAAAACCATAGTAGATACCTATAACTATTCATAAAGCAAGCTAGGGAATCACATACTTTTTAGAATGCATTTTTGTTATGAGAAGAAAGAAAAACAAGGGCAACAAGTTCTTTTGTTTTAATATCTAGAAAAGCGCCATTACTATGCTGATGAAATATTTTGATCCTTTAAAACAATGTTCTGGAGCCTAGACTCCTGGGAATGCCACTGGCCTCCTGACAGCTGTCCCTGGTTACTTAATGTGGTTGAGGGGTGGTGAAATCTGCTTTGCGGGGTATCATCCATTTTCCTTTTCCGATTTGCTCTTCCCCCTTCTGCATCCCTGCTCTCTGTCTGGGCTGTTGGCTCTGTTCAGACTATTGCAGTAGACCTCCACGCCCTGGGACTTCCACTTGGCTTTCATTAACGGATAGCCCCAAGAAATTCCAGGGATAAAGGGGTTTAAAGTCAGCTCATGTACCCTCCTGTCTCCCTCTTCACACAGCTAATCAATCGGACTCTATTCCTTGAGGTTAGTGCTAGCTTCTCCAAGAGTGACCGTCTCCACAAGGTTCTCTGCTTGCAGGCTCCGAAAGCTCTTTTTTCCTTTATCTTTTCAGGCCCAGGAATGGTAATAGTTCTCTTTCCCTAGCTGTGGGGCAGCACCATTTGTTATGGGTTCCTAATATTCTGTCTACACTTTACACATATTTTCTTTATCAAAATGTCCTCAAATTATTCTAATATAAATTGTGTCATCTGTTCCTTTTTGGGATTCTGACTCTTATAAATGGCTTATTGGCTTTGCCTTCTACCAGTGCCAGGCCCTTATGCTCTGATCCACTGCCCATGTCACATGAGCTTGCTTGAGCACTGTGACAGCTCATCTTACTGGCACAGCTTATTATTTGAAGTTTGGATCCTATTCGCCTTTTATGTTTGTTTTAATTTTTTATCTCAATCGGACTTGTCTGTCATCAAACAGAATCTTATGAAACAGCAGAAGACTGGATAAGGCATGGCCATTTTATTGCCCACAGTCTCAAAAAAGGAAGCCCTGAGTTACAGAATCATGTATTCTCTTATGATGGTCTGCCCGAGTTCTAAGCTATGCTTTTCATTACTCGGCTCGTTTCCTTTCTGTCATTTAGAGCATGTTCTCTCAGTGTGTATGCAGATGGGAAGGAGACAGGAGCACTGGTGCTGTATAAACCTAACTTGTATGTAAAGGATATCATGTTGGTATCATTTTCTAAGTATGTTATTGTTCTGATGCTTTCAAGATATTGTTGCCTATCTGTCTAGCTACTTATGAATTCCTCTTTACGCCTCTCAAATTTTAAAGTTTTCCAAGTCATGGCCATCGTTGGTCCACATTTTGTCACTGGCTCACAAGACTTTATAGTTTAGCTCTTGTATGTCACTGGCATACAAGCTAGCTATGCTTATCTTCCAAACTTACAGAATCACAATCTAAGGGTTATGTGTTAAAATTATATAATTTTTCCCCTTTTATGGCCCTTGTAAGAAAAAAGAAATATGATCCTAGTTAAATATTCCACCAAGTCTCTCTTTGAGAAGTGAGTGAGAGGAAGATTAAAACAATATTAAATAACATGAAAAGCCCTTATTTTTTACCTCCTGGAGGATTAAGGGTCAAGCTTACATCCTAGTTTAGGGGTTGCCTCATCCAAGGAGAGTTTCTTAGCCTTTCAAAGAGGGCATAACTCTACATATCAGGTTCTAATGTAACATTTCCCTGCCACTGGAAAATTCCATCCCCTGTATCTCCTACTGCCCCTGCCACATCAGCCAGATCTTTGATAAATGACAGAGTTTGTGACTCAAATCCAGCATCCCTGGTGTATACAACAAGAACCTTGGATATTTCTTCCACCTGGAATTTGAGTTACATTCCTGCTTAGAACCAGCACCATCCTTTCTGAGCCGTGTCTTTTGCCTCCACACCCTGAAAGGAGAATCATTCAGGTGCAAGTCTGATTTTTCTCCACTCTAAGGAACTAGGCTTCTGGAGAAGTTACTGTTTTCAGGTTTAGGACAGGGAATGTTCAAAGCAAGCCTAACATCTCATTGGGCTGGAAACTAAGGAAGAACTCACAGCATGATGTTTACATAAATAAAAGGACACAGAAACACCTTAAAGTGGCCCCTACTCATTACACTTGGGACAATTTGAACACCAAAATATCTAAGAATAGTAACAGATTATAATCTATTAAATGAAGAGTCTACTAGCCTGTAGTGATACACATAAATCAAGAAGGACTGAACGCTCTAATAGGAAATTGCCAAGTGTTGAATGCAGAAGAATAATGAAGAAAACCATTATTTGATAAACACTGTAATAAATGATTACGAAAGAATCACTAATGGACAAATAAAGCTAGTGGCCAAAATTTGGTGAAGGATGGGATAGTTACACATTCTTAAAGCTATATTTAAGCAACCATTGCCTAATCCAAGGTAGCTAAATTTTATGAAATTTATAAATTTATGTTTTATTCTGAGCTTTATAGTTTAGCTCTTAGTTCTTTCATCCATTTTGAATTAATTTTGCGTATGATGTGAGATAAAAACCCACTTTCATTCTTTTGCATGTGGCTATTCAGTTGTCCCAACACTATTTTTTGAAGATTGCTTTGTCCACTGAATTGTCTCAGTATTCTTGTCAAAAATTGGCACACATGATGTGTGTGGGATCACGGGGAAGACAGTGTAGCACAGAGAAGACAAGTAGTGACTCTGTGGCATCCTACTACACCTATGGACAGTGACTGCAATAGGGTATGGGGGGGACTCGATAATATGGGTGAATATAGTAACCACATTGTTTTTCATGTGAAACCTTCATAAGAGTGTATATCAATAATAGCTTAATTTAAAAAACTGAAAAAAAATGATCTCATGGATCCCCCTTTCATATCCTTTATCTCAGTGTGTTAGTTTCTGCTCAGGCTAATGTAACAAAACAGCATAGATCAGGGGGCTAAACAGCAGAAATTAATTTTCGCACAGCTCTGGAGGCTGGATGGCCCAGGTCAGCGTCCAGCCGGGTAGGTTTCTCGTGAGGCTCCTCTTGGCTCGTGGGTGGCCAGCCATCTTCCCACGGGGCACACGAGGGGCTTTCTTGCTCTTTCATGTCCTTTCTTATAAGGACACTAATCCTATTGGATCGGGGCTCTGTCCCCATGACCTCGTTTACCCTTAACCACCTCCATAAAGTCCTTATCTCTAAAGGGTCACAATGGGGGTTGTGGCTTCAACACAGAAATTTTGGGAGAATAGAAATATTCATTCCATAATATTCATCAATATTTAATTTTGTCTGTGCGCTCTGATAATTAAAAATCCCTGTTTTATTCCCTAGAGTGCTTCCATACCCAGTGAAGTGCCAGGTATATTGTACGCATTGAGTAAATATTTGTTGAATTAATGAGTGAATGACTCTGACTTAAAAACATAGTGGAGAAAATTGATGAGCTGAATAGATTTGGATCACATTTGTGGCATATCTTGATGATTCTCTTTTTCATGTCATAGTAGGAACTAGACAGATTAAAGAGTACCTTAATCAACTGAGAATACTGTCCAATTAGTGGTCATGGAAGAAAAGCAGTAAAGAGAATGGCACAATGCTTTCTCCACCACCCATTTAGCTTCATTTAAAAAAACAATTTCAGTTTCCAGAGACTGATGTGAAGATTTGTCAACTTTGAATTAAATCTCTATGAGCTTTTGGGTACTTCTAAAAATATTTAGATTATCAAAGTAGGATAAAACTAAGAAGATTCTTGAGATCTATTTAACCAGGCAATTTTTAAATTTTTTCTATTCATATTTTTGTTAATATTCCATCATATTTTGTTACTATTGCATATTTAAAGTCATGTGTTGCCTGCACTGACATTGACTATAAATCTCATATTTCATAATTAGGAGTTCTACTTTCATAGCAAATTATTGTTCATTTATAGCTGCTTTTGATCTTCAGAGGTAAAGTGACAAATCTTAATTAGATAATCAGAAATGGACATGGGATTTGGGCTGAAATTATGTCAATTTTAAGTATAGTTGCTACTATTTACATTTTTAATAAGATGTACATCCAAAGTATACATTGAATAGTTCACTAATTTATTCACTCATCCAGCATATATCTGTTGAATGCCTGTCTATGCCAGGAATTGAGGACATATGGATTGATAAGATAAAATTCCTACCCTTAAGGAGCCCACAGTCTAAAGTGCAACACAAAAGAAAATAAATAGATACAAACGCATGTGGTGACTTGTGACTGAATTGTGTACTTACAATGTGAGGATTGCTATGTATGTAATTATATGAACTTACTATATTTTCAAAGAGATGGAGAGGCTTTTAAGGTGAATAAGAACTTATATTGCCAACTGGAGAGATGTGGTTTTCCCAGTCAGAAGCAACTGCCTGCAGATATAAACACAAAATCAGGCACCAAGGGCTGCCACTAATGTAGCCTAGAGGAGTACTGGACGTCCAAGGGGAAATGAAACCAGGAAGATCTGCAAAACACAGGTCATGAAAGAGAGAGCATTCGATCTTTTTCCTGTAGCATACTCAAAGCCCTGGAGAGTAACAGAAAAGTGATCATCAGCATTTCATTTCAGAGCAATCACTGGACCATATCAAGTCATGAGGACATGATAGAAGGCAGAAGCCCAGCAAGGAATTACCCAGTAACTCACAAAAGAGCCAGAATTAAGACAGTATCTCCAAAATGGTATAGAATTATAAGCACTCAGTGACTAATTGAATATGAGAATGGAAGAAGCAAAAGGCCCCTGGAACAGTTCCCGGTTATTATGGTTTAGGAGACTGGAGCCGGGGCCACATTGTTACTTACGTGGGTCCCGGGTATTTTGTCTTCATGAGCTACTTCCTCCAGGGGGAGAAAAAGGGTTAAAAATTGCTCTTCATGACAATGTTGATATAACTAAGAATTATATATTAAGACATTTTCTTTAACCTAAAGCTTCATTGCTTCCTTCAGATTTTGGAAGTCATGAGGGCTGTAGGCATGGTGACACTGTCCTCTTGAGCAAGTCAGCCCCGACTGGGATAGATGGTGACACAGGTAATAATGCAAGATACCAAAATACATCGGTTTGAAGGAGAAAATGGTAAGCTGAGTTTGGGACATCATTGATTGAAAGTGTCTCTTGGACTTCGAAGTGAACAAGTTCAGTACAAGTAAAGTCTATGGGGAATGTCTGAACTCATAGTAAGTACTATATGCAGGCTAATTGAAGTTGTAGGAATAATGTTTATGAATAATGTTGAGAGTGAAAAAATACCAGTGTGAACTTGAGGAAACACAGACATTTAAGGAACTGATGATGCAGGACAAGACAGAAAAGGCAGAAATAGAAAGGACTGTGATGATTATATAAGGCTAAGAGTTTGGGAGAAGTAGAAGAATCTCAAGAAAATTCTCAAATGGAATATAAATCAGGAGAGACTACAGAGTTAGTGATGCATTGGTCAAGTGGGTAAAGGAAAAGAAAATACACACTTGGGTTGAGCGCATCATTGGTTATCTTTGACAGGATACTTTTAGTGAAAGAGGTACAGACATCATATTCCAGAGTTCAAAGAGTATGTGGTAGAGTCAGTATTGTCAGTATTGCAGTCTAGAATTCTCCGTGTAGCTTGGCTATAAAGGCAAAGCAAGGTCTCAGGTGATAAGTAGGATAACAATAAGATTGAGAGGTTATCATTGTTTTCCCTTCCTTTCATTAAAAAAAAGTTTTGCATAGTCTAAGCAGCCAGTGCAGAGGAATACCTCAAAACTGCAGAAAAGAGAGAAGATATAATTGATAGACCAACGTCTCAGAGAAGACAGGGAATGGTAGTTAAGGACGTTGTTATCCAAAGTATAATCTGTGGGTCAGGAGCAGGAACATTGCTCAGGAAGATTTTAGAACCTCAGCCTCCACCCCAACCTACTGAATCAAAATCTGCATTAAACAGGATCTCCAGGTACTTCATGGGCACATTAAAGTTTGAGAAGCTCTGAATGAGACACCACTGGATTAATTAGTGTTACATAAGCAGAGGGATATTTTTTATCCTGAGTTCAGAGGTGAAAAAAATAGGGTGCATGCAGATATTAGGTTTGCAGTTGGTTGAATAAAAAAGGTAGACACTGATTACTTCAGTTTTCTGTTAGGAATAGAAGGCAAGTTCTTTTCCTAATAGAGAAGAGGTGGGGCTAACTCGGGTTAGGAAGATTGAGAAATTTTTCAAAAGCTATTTTTGGAATAGTTACAGGGACTGAGAGAACTGATGACTCAGATTTAGAGAGGGTACTGATGAGAGAGCATGTGTGCGAGGTGGGAGTAGTGGGGGGTAACTCAGATATTTTAGTTCTGGGCAATATATGATTCTTTTCCCAAGTAGGTCCCAACAGCCCATATTAAGACATAGAGAATTCAGAAAATATGTCATAGTGATCTAAGATTAGAAAGAAAAGTCACCAAGAATGTTGAGAGTTTGGGTTAGAGAATTAGAAAGTAATTTCAACAACATGATTTTGTTCAGGTGGGTAACTCTGCTCTATTGGAATACCAGTGAAGAGAAGGATAAACAAACATTGAAAAAATGCAGTGTTCAAGGAAGTGTAGAGATTGATGAGAATGAAGAACACATTTACAGACAGGACAGCATGAAAGAATGTAGGGGTTAGGGATCATAATCCAAAAATGGCATGTTGGGGTTTAAATTTTCAGATGTTGAGTGACGCTGGGATGTGGCACTATCTGGAGAATGAATTGCTAAGTAAAAGTTAAAACTGTGGGAGGAAAAATGTTCAAATAATTTTTGTCTAAAATGTTGGGCAGTCATTCACGTAGCTTCTGAAGCACCATGCATCTCTCTCCCACCAAAGCTCTCAGACTGTGATGATGCCAGGGCCCCACCGAGGAAGGAGTAGTCAAGATAGGTAAAGTGCTAGACAGAGCTTCAAGGGTGCTGGTGGAGAGCACTGCTTGCAGAGGGATGACAAAAGGTCTAAAATTAGCATGGAAATGTAAATTCTATGTCTAAAACTTTAAATATGTGGAGAATGAGAGAACTGCCATCCATACAGAGGGCTGCAGGGAAGTACATGTGTCATCTTAGTCAAGGGGTTTGAAGAATTCTACAAAAACGCACAGGAGAGGACTGGCAGGTATACAGAAGGAAGGTGGGAGCACACGTGTGTTTGAAAAGATTCTGCAGATAAAGAAAGAAGACAGAAAATTGTCCCTTTGAGAATATTCCCTTCTAGGTGGAGTCCACATTTACCCCATGTAATCTAGAGAACACTGACTAACTAGAGAGAACGAGAAGGAACTTCCAAGGTTTTGAAGTCCAATCCTCTCTTCTCCCACTAAAAAAAAAAAGTCTCCCTGGCTGGTATGGAAGGGCTGGAGTGTGAGAGGAGGTGTATCTGGGGAACATCTTTTCTTGGTGTCAATGATTACTGGATTGGGGAGCATTACCACTGATCCTCCTCAGAATCTTTACAATACTCGCCCATCACTCCTGAGGCTAGGGAACAATTCACGAATGGCACTTGGACTGGTCAGCCTCCAGTTCATCCAATACCCTTACCTCCTTTACATCACATTTGTGTATAATTTCTGGAAATTGTCCCTTCCCTTTCTGTAGTTCTTTGGAGCATCTCTCTACTTGCTAGATGGGATGCGGCCTGATTAATAAATTACTTAATGATGCTTCTTCATGAACGTATCTCCCCGGGCAAGGGAAACAAAGGCAAAAATGAACAAGTGGGACTATATCAAGCTAAAAAGCTTCTGTACAGCAAAGGACACCATCAACAGAACAAAAAGGTACCCTACAGTATGGGAGAACATATTCATAAATGACAGATCCAATAAAGGATTGACACCCAAAATATATAAAGAGCTCACATGCCTCAACAAACAAAAAGCAAATAATCCAATTAAAAAATGGGCAGAGGAGCTGAACAGACAGTTCTCCAAAGAAGAAATCCAGATGGCCAACAGACACATGAAAAGATGCTCCACATCACTAATTATCAGAGAAATGCAAATTAAAACCACAATAAGGTGTCATCTCACACCAGTAAGGATGGCTGCCATCCAAAAGACAAACAACAACAAATGTTGGCGAGGCTGTGGAGAAAGGGGAACCCTCCTCCACTGCTGGTGGGAATGTAAGTTAGTTCAACCATTGTGGAAAGCAGTATGGAGGTTCCTCAGAATGCTCAAAATAGAAATACCATTTGACCCAGAAATTCCACTTCTAGGAATTTACCCTAGGAATGCAGCAGCCCAGTTTGAAAAAGACAGATGCACCCCTATGTTTATCGCTGCACTGTTTACAATAGCCAAGAAATGGAAGCAACCTAAATGTCCATCAGTAGATGATTGGATAAAGAAGATGTGGTACATATACACAATGGAATACTACTCAGGTATAAGAAAAAAACAGATCCTACCATTCGCAAGAACATGGGTGGAGCTAGAGGGTATTATGCTCAGTGAAAGAAGCCAAGCGGAGAAGGACAAGTACCAAATGATTTCACTCATACATGGAGTATAAGAACAAAGGAAAACTGAAGGAACAAAACAGCAGCAGGATCACAGAACCCAAGAATGGATTAATAGTTACCAAAGGGAAAGGGACTGGGGAGGACAGGTGGGAAGGGAGGGATAAGGGGGAAAAGGGGCATTATGAATAGCATGTATAGTGCGTGGGGGACACGGGGAGGGCTGTGCAACTCAGAGAAGACAAGTAGTGATTTTACAGCATCTTACTATGCAGATGGACAGTGACTGTGAACGGGGATGTGGGGGGGACTTGGTGCAGGGGGGAGCCTAGTAAACATTATGTTCTTTCTGTAATTGTAGATTAATGATACCAAAAAATAAAAATAAAAAAAGTAATAAAAATTACTTAATGATGCCAATTAGATGTTCAAATTTACTTTGTTGAAAGTTTCCTTTAATGGAGTTGGTGGCAGTGGTGGTTTCTGGAACAAACTTCTGACAGAATTTGGGGACAATAAGAAGCACAGGCATGGTGCCCCAAGAACACTTTAGAGCTCACTGTCTTTCTTGCCATTTCTGAGAGCTGTTTGTAAGTCCTCTCAGTTTGAACTCTACTCTTTTTACATTGAATCTCCAGTCTAACTGGGTCTTGAGTGTAGGGTTAAGGGTCAGTCTAAAGGGAGAAGAGGCTCTGAGAGAGAGCCAGTCCTTGGTCCTTCGTTTGGTCTGCAGTTCCACGCTGGAACCCATTTCCCCAGACCCAGTCCCCAGCTCCAGCCCTGGCCCCAGTCCGAAGCTGCACAGGAGCCCACTGGTTTGGTTCACACTGGGCCTTGCTGGTGGTCTGTGTGACATTCCTTGGTCAGACCACAGTGATATCTTTTGGTTACTGCTGGTGTGTTGAGGTACATGTTTGTCTTGTTTTAAGGACATATAGGCTATTGTTAGCAGGGATCTCTGAGGCCAAAACATCACAAAAGTTGGTGGGTATGGGTCAAGCATTTAAACATGATTAGAGCATTGCCACCTCAACAAGACTCCATGATAATCTTCATCATGGAATGGTTTGACTGACACTGGGTCACTCACCAATCTCAAAAAAAGTCCATGCAACGAAGTACATAGTAAAATATGCACAGTCCCCAACCCTGAAGCAGGTCCCTCTTAGGTATTATTTTGGCTCTGCAAAACTCAAAGACCTAACTAAAGGAAATAGGATTCTTTATATTCTGAAGAATCAATTACGTTGCCTTCCAGCACTTGAAACTATATCTCAGAGCCTGCAGATACGTAGAAAAATAGCAAACTCTTCCTAAGCTCATTTTGTATTCTGAAAATTTGGTTTAATAACTGTCACTTTGGAAACCCTATGATCAGACAGAAATGAGTTACACCCCATTTGTATATACCCCAGATGTAGCTGAAGAGAAATGTAGATCGTACCCCATTATAGCCAGATATGGCTGGACAGAAATGTGAGTTAAACTCCATTAGTGGCTAGGGTTCTACCAAGTTGCTGCCAGCCCTCAGGGGAATGACAACCTAGAATAACTGTGGCCAGTATGAAGAATGTTCCATTTAGATAAAATCATTTTAAAAATGCACATAAAAGCAAAGTGTCCGGAATTCCAGAATAGCTTCATTAAAAGTTTTCTTGCAAAGCTAATGAAAAGTTAAAGACATAAGGTACCCAACACAAAAGACTCTAAGCCTGACATAACTCCCATGCTTTCCTCTATCTTCCTTTGAATATTTATTCTGGTAATCCTCTGTCTGAATTGCTTTCCCACTCTGAAAAGTCTCCACTACCAATCATAAACAAAAGTCCACCAAATTAATGGCCTTACGGAAATTCATATGGGCTTCTCCCAGAGTTGACAAAACTGAGGGATTTTCTAGTTGACTGCTACATTATTCATTAAACAGCCAACATAAAACTAGCAATTTTACCAGTGCCTGTAGAGGGGATTCTGGAAAAACTTGGAGAAGCCAACAAAAGGGTGAAAATTCTTACCAGAATCAGCTTTTCTGTAGTGCCCAATCAAGAGAGGAAAATAAAATTTCACATTGTTCTTTCCTTTCTAAATGCAGATCCATCACTGATTCTTTCTCTACCACTAATAGCTACGCCTTCTTGTTTGTTTTGTTTTGCATTCTAAGAACTGGGCTTGGATATCTGCCTGCCTGGGATATACGGGTTCTTTCTTTTGACTGTATTTGGGAGTGGCTGGGAAGATAACATCCTTTGAAATGTCTCCGGGGACTCCTGCTACACTCAAGAATTGTTATTCAGTATCACCAAAAGTATTTACTATTTGTCTCAGCTGAAAACTGACAGATATTTCAGAAGACTTATAGTAGCTCTGTAATCAAAAGATGGTTAAATTGAAAGTTAATATTTAGATCCTGATCAGAATTTTCTAAAAGGCCTTCCTCCTTAGAACTGTGTACCCAGAGGGAAAGAATCAAATTGAGAATAATATAATTTGATAGGGGGATCAAACTGTGATGTCATTGAAATTATAACCCAGTTCTTTGAGGGACTGAAGGCAACTGTGCTTATATTACAAATATTTGCAAAACCAGAAATACAACTCTAGAAATCGGTGAAAGACCACCTATCTTTACTAATACCAAAACATCCCTTATTTATCTCAAAGTCTTTAATTTCTCCAGAAAGACTTATCTAGATCATCCCATATTCCTAAAACTGAAAAAGAAAAAGAGGCCTTTTAGAACACAAACTGCTACAAAATCACCTTTGCCCCAAAACTAGCCTCCAGCTTCCATAAGAGTGCTTGTCAGGACAAATACGATCTCAAGTGTCTTCTTCACAAACAGTAGAAAAAGCTTTAGCCCTCTCTGAACAGGTGAGTCTTACCTATTCTGTCTGACAGGAAAACAGTTTAGATCCAACTGTTCCATTACAGATTAATGAGTTTTGCATGATCATATCTGTCTCATGGCTAAAGATTTTTAAAAAATGACTATAAGGTCTCTGTATCTCTATGTCTGTGTGCTTTAGATATGTGATAATTTTGGCAATACCATCGAGAGATCAAAATAATTTGTAAAGAGCTCGATTAATTGGTTTAAAAATATGCACTTACAAATTAAGCATTTATACATCTCAAATATAACAGAAAGCAACTAAATGTTTTTCAAGTTCATGCGATCTAGAGTAATTTTCAATAAATAAAAACTAACTTAAATTTGTTGGTTTAATAAAAATAGATATGTCTTTACAGTTATCAAGATTAAGTATACTTTCATTCTACCTAGGTTGACTAAAAATAAGCTCAAGATAGCTACCTCTGTTTCAGAATTTATCAAAAAAATGGCTGACCTTGTCTAATGCTTAATGAAGTTTTTGTAGGTAATTTAAACATATTAAAAACAAATAAATTGAATGGATACAAATAAGAAAAAAAAATTTAGATAAATAATTTTCCAAAATCTTTTTGGTAACTCGACACCTTAACATTTTGCTAAGTCAAATAATGAGTTAAGTTAAATCAATTGAACATCTAGATAATTTCCAAATAAGGTAAAATGCTGAGACATTAATTGCTAAACAAGTTTATCTACTTTTCTATTCTTACAACAGGAAAACTAAGGATAAATTTGGGTCTGTTGGTAAACATGTTTGTACTTTATTAAAAGATTGTGCTATGGAAAAAGCACGTTTCTAGAAATTATGAAATATAATCATAATTTGCAAATCTAAAGAATGCTGGTATAACATATAGTTCAAAATCACTTACTGGTTTTTACTAGAAATTAAGGTTTCTAAAAATTAAGGATTCTCATAAGTGTAATTAAAACCACTAGAAATAGTAAGGGAAACATCTCTTCATGCAAAAAAAGCAGGATGTGTCCTTTTGATCAAAAAAGGCATGAGAAATGGAAAGGCTTTTGTTGTTGTTATTGAGGGAAAAGAAAGTAATTTTGTCCTAAAGTATAACTGGTTATTGGAAAATTTAGGACAAAAATCTAAAAGAAAAAAAGGATTGTTGTAGAAGATTTGTGGAAAAGTCATCTTTGAAAAGCAAATTTTAAAGTGGTCAAGCTACCTGAGATTAAAATTAATCTAGTTAAGAATCAGTTTCAGTATCAAAAGTACATTGGGCAAGATTGGAATTTTGTTTTCTTTCTGTGAAAAGGACAAAGTTTTCTTGGACTATTGGTCTGTTCTTGATAAGAGATTATGAAGGATTTTTCTTTGCCCTTAAAGTAAATGTCTAGAAAACAAAATTCTGTGTTTGATCAAAGTAACTTCCTATGCTTTACGATATCTTCTGACCTTTGATTACTTAAGAAAACTGAGTCTTCCTTATATTAAAATAATGAAGTTTTGCCAGCAACTATGTAACCTTCTATATTTACAAAGTATTTGTCACTTTGGTTAAATATATAACTAATCATTGTTTCACAGTGACCTACTACCCTATTTGGCCAAGTGTTTTAAAACCTTCTTGATATTTTTGACAAAATTACCAAAACCAAATCCTAAATGAGGTACTTTAGACCTGGAACATTCCAAAGTATCTCTTAAACTAATTAGATATGTTTTTTGATAATGTTAAATTACATGAAAGCATTGTCAAATAAGGATACTAAGTTTTCTTTATCCTGTATTTGTATAGATACGTATGTGTTCTAGAAATTAAGTGGAATTCCTAGAAATCTGATGTGTCCTGGGTTAATGTTATCACTCACAATTATTCTCTTACCTTATGAAATTGGTGTCATCAAAACGGAGGCTCACACTAAAAAGACTGCACCTGAATGTCAGAGAAATGCCCTGACCTCCATGCAAAGGCAGTAGAGACAGAGTTTCTAAGGGTCGGTGCCCATCGAGGAAGCCCATTCTGCTTCTACAAAAATGACCACTTGTTGCCAGACTTCTGCCATCCTGCTGTCCTCACAATATGGCAATGGTCTACTCCTGAAAATCAAGGTGGGCGAATAATGGCTGTAAAACCAACAAAGAGTCAGGGCAATAGGAAACCCAAAAGAGCCACTTGGTTCTTCCCAACTTGCTGGCAGATCCTGTTTTTTCCTACTCTCTCTGGACTCTTGAACACCTGCAGCTGGACTTCATTCAGCTGCCATCCTGTATGGGTCATCAATACATTCCTCTTATGGTATGTATGTTTTCTGGAAGGGTTGAAGCCTTCCCCTGACACAAGGCTGATGCCCTCACAGTAGCAAAGCAACTGTTAGAAAAATGTGATTTCCACTGGAGGTGCACCTTCTGTCGTCCACAGCGAGTGAGGCGCCCACTGCATTGGGCAAACCAGGAAGTCTTAAACTCTCTGACCCTGTCAGACTCCCATGGCCAAAGTATTACGTATGGCCTTGCTAGGCTTTTCTTAGTACCCCCTTTGGGAAACAAACTCACCTCATATGAGATAGTCACTGGCAGACCAGAGTCTATTGATACAGCTTTCTGTGACTCCCTAGTTCTCATGTTAGTCTGCATGTCCTCTTATATGAGAGCCCATCACCAACCAGTTAAAGAAGCTTCCAAGATCCCTATTCAGTGCATCTTGCTGGTCACAGCCTAGAGCCTCATGTCCGGGAAGTCTGGAAACATCATCAGAGGATGAGGGTTCTCCAGCCACATTGGAAGGAACCTAGCCAAGAGCTCCTGACCACTGACACTGCACAAAATGAGAAGGCATTGAGCCTTGGAGACACAGCTGAAGGTAGCCTCACCTGACACCTGGTCTTACAAAGGAGGCCTCCAAATCAGGTTAGCAAGAGAGAGATGCTCGCCTCAAGGGAGACCACTTCTGTCCAAGACACAGGGTCAAGATTTCATACTTCAACTAAACAAAAAGTCTTTCCTTTTTTCCTTTATTCTGTCATTGGCCTGAGAAATAACACCCTCATATGCACCTGCCAGGCCATTGATAAGGGAGATAATCTTTCAGGCTGCTGGATTTATCATAAAAAGACTCCAAACTGTCCATGAAATCTGTTAACCGAGCAAGGAGGTGTTTATGCCCTGGACTGCAGCACCTGCCGCACCTGGATTAATACTCCTGGAAGGTTGAAACTCAGTTACTTAAGATCATAGAATAAGCCACTTGGCTTAAAGAAGGAACTCCTTTGGGGGGGGGGGGTGTCTTTCTTTGCTTTTGATCAGTTTGGGTCTTGGGGAGCATGGCTATGAAGTGCACTCCAAACATGGGGGATTTTCCTATTAATAACAATCATAATAAATCTCCCTGGTGCATTGTATTCTCTCAGAAGCTTCACATATATGTCTGTAGCACCAACCACTGAGCACGTGATCTCCAAAGACTGGTCATCAGAAAAGAAACAAAGAGGATGGCCTCCTTAAAGATGGTGACCCTGAGCTGGAACCTGTGTGTATCACACAGACTAAGCAAAAATGTATCACGACAGGTGATGAAAGGATCAACAGAAGTTGGAGGACCCAAAGAACAGTGGCCGAGTGAGGCACTGACATCTTATGATTTGATCACATTTCTCAGGTAAACTAAGAGTCTAATCAGAAGTGGGGAATTATTAGAAAGAATACCACAGGCCCAGCATGGAGTCAGTTCTACTAGGCCAAGTCACCAAACTGGGGCTTAGTATCTAACTTAACTGTAGTCTCAACCTCTCCCAGAAATGTGTGTCAGGAATTTCCTGGTCAGCATCAATGATGCACCCTCTCCATTCCCAAAAGAAAGCTGACCTCACCCCAAGTAATCTTTTTCTTTGTTTGTGACTTCCTTGTCCTGCCTTTAAAATCGTCTCCCTTTCTGTAGCCCTTTGGAACATTTCTCTGCTTACTAGAAGGGAAGCTGTCCAATTCATGACTTGCTTAATAAAGCCAGGTAGATCTTTGAATTGACTTGAATTTTTTTTAAAACACCACGAGTCAGTGAAAATGATTTTGAGAGGAGTTCAGAGATGCTGGGGAAAAAAAGAAGTCATTTTCTACTAGCAAGGAAAAGAACTTCAGATCCCCAAGATTATCACGAGGGAATAATATAGATTCTAGGTGGAGTCATTAGAATTAAAGTGTAATTGTCATCCATTGATGGGAGGTTCGGAGTAGGCAAATTGGAGTAAATTTGAATAGGTGAATGTAAACCTCTGAAACACTATCTTAAACTATAAGTTAAACTGAGAACTGACATGTTCCTAAAACTAGAAAATGCTTAATTTTCCAAATAAGAAATTTCAGGGTTAATATGAGAAGTTACCAGTTACTGTTGAAAATTTCCAGGAAATATAGATATTTTCATTAAAAATCATATTGGACACTATATTCTTTTGTTAAGCTTAGCAGGGTTAGTCAGATGTATTCAAATTTAATATTTTTTGTGTGTAGCTAAAGCTCATATACAAAATTTCACTTTTCTCTTAGGAGTTCAAATCTGGGATACCTCTAACTTTTTTTGCCTTGGGGAAACATTTCTTCATTGGTCATAAAAAGCAGTAGAATACGGTAGAAAGAATTTTTGGATATAGAACAAAATATGGTTATGTCTGAATTACACAGATTTACACAACTACCCTAGAATTACACAGCTGCGGTAGAAAACATTTGCCCCATGGGTCTCAATAAAACGGGGAGGTATGATACCAAAGTTGTAAATTTGAAATTTTTAATTTATCTGATACAAAATTTAAGTAGGAAAATACACCTGGCAAATGATAGGCACTCAGTGAAAAGCCTAGGGCTAGCTAAAATGCATATTGCATGACTCTATAGAATTAATCAGTAAAAGTTATGCAGTTCTGAAGATCACAGCCAAAGGAATTGAATAATTCGTTCATTCATTCATTCATTCATTCATTCATTCATTCATTTGGTATGCCAACTACATTCAACGCCAAGAACATTCCAATATAGGTTTTAATGTTTGCTCTATCGGAAATGCTCTTTCCCAGATACAGATATTCACTTGATTGATTTTACCCCTCTGACTATCCTTAAGTAGAGTACCTGCATCAGGTCCCCCTATTCTGCTTGCCACTAACTGACACTTTATGATATAGTTATTTGCTTATCTACTTTCACCATGAGACTATAAGCTTCACTTGGGCAGGGCTTGTTTATGTTCGTGTAACCAGTGCCTTGAATTATGTGTGACATATTACATGTGATCATAATATGCTTAAATAAGTGGTTTAATAAGTCATGCCATATCACAATATGTGGTACCCATTTATGTTTCTTACAGAACATCCTTTTCCAATATTCTTAAATGTTGACATATTTTTTTCTGTTTATGAAAATACAATATTTCTCTTGCTTTGATTCAAATATTTTGACATTTCAAATAATGCTATAATGAACATCTCTGTACATGAATGTTATATGTACCCTAATTCTGATTGTTTTCTTGCAACAAAATCTTAGAGTGGAATAGCTTGATCAAATTGATTAACATTTTATAAATTCTTAAATATTTTGACACAGCAGTAGATTCACTGGCAACAGCTAGTCCAGTAACTGCTGCTAAGAAGAACTTAAGAGATACTTGTTTAATTGAATGTGTAGGTTTCTTTGTAAAGGAATAGAATGAGATATAGAAGGAGCTCAGAGAAGTGAGGATGTCTAGGGTACTCTAGAGTAAGTAATTGTAGCAGAAACATTAAAAACCATGAACCTGATCAACTATCAACTATAAAATAAGGGGGCAGTAGGTTATAACAATTGTGGAGGAGAATGGTCAATACAGTGAGTAGAGAATAATGTTTTAAAGAACTTTTGGGGACCAAAGTCCTTGGTTCTTTATATAGAATCCAATAACTGCCTGAATAGACAACAGAATAAAATGCCCAATATACAAAATGGTCTTTTGCTTTAGACTATGAGATAATTAAGGTTAATATAAACTAAAGAGGTTTCTAGTGGTTGTGCTATTTAGCTGATTATATGTAAACTAAACTGCTATCTAATGGCATATTATCCAGTGTAAGGAAATTGCAGATTAAAATGATGTTTTTGTGAGCTATTCTTCATTTCAAAAATATAGCAGTATTTAGTTATTCCACCTTATATTATTAATTGGTAAGAATTAAGCATTTAAAACTTTTCATTGCTTTCCAAAGCATTAGAGTACCCTCAAGTTCACATAAGCATGCCAGTTAATTCGTCAACACTCTACCCTGTCCATTTATTAAACACCTGACAAGAGCAAAATACTGTACTAGACATCATCGAACCTATAGTACGGCAAGTCAGTGGTTCTGTGCCTGGAAGATTTCAGTCTCTTTGGGAGGAAGAGATAGAAGCACAGGAAGTAACAAAATAAGGGTTAAGTAAGTGTTCAAGGGAAATGAAGGAGTGAACAATGCTAACATCCCTAAGAACGGAGACAGAAATAAGACCTGAATTTAAAAGTGAGAAGGATAGCATAATTTGAAATTCCAGAGATGACTCTATGGAACAAGTAGGATAAACAAGATTTGGGTAAAGTCACTAGAGGGAGATCGCATTATGTCAGGAGAAACAGCGTGACTTAAACATTTAAGAACACATACATATGTTTGTGTGTGTATTATATATATAATGAGAAGAAGAAATGTAAAGAAAGGAAGTGGGAAAGAACAATGTTCAGCCTCATGGGGAACAAAGTGGTCAGCTGAAGTGGATGGTGAATATTGAAAATCAAAGGCATTGAATGACATGATAGATATTGACAGAAAACCAGGCTAAGCCATTTAACAGAAGACTAAAAATGTGACTAACTTCTCGAATGCCTTTCTAATCATTATGCATGTGACATTTTAACAGTGATCCACATGCTTTCATAGAGAATTGTAAAGACAGGGGTTGATCCAATTAATTGATGCTGAATGATTTCTTTCCCCTTAAACCAGAGGGTTCATAAAATGTTTAGCTAGTTAGCTCACTGCAGCACGCAAGCACCATTAGGAGGAGGAACCTAAGCACTGTGGTGGGTCTAGGATAATTTACTGGGCTCACGACAGTTTCATAAACTCAGAGGTGGTGGGCCCTAATCCTGTTCTTATAGTTAACACAGCATGTGGCGTTTCTGCATTAGTTTCTCTGGTTATAAACTAGCTATTTCCCACAACTCTCAAGGGATCCTCCAAAATCGATTGAATAACAACAGCTAAGTACTTTGAGCTTCTTAGAGAGAAAACTAAATCTTATAATTGCCTTCTTCAACCACCTTCACTTTATTTTATAGAGTGAACCAGAGTACATATAAGAGATGGATTAATCTCCCTTCATTTTTTTTCTGGTAAGTTCCATAAAGAAAGGAGCAGCCACAGAAACGTAGCGTGCAAAAATTTTGTTTATAAGTGATACATTTATGTGATAAACATATGATAGAACCTGCAGTGAAATCACATCTATGGCACATTTGAGAATTGAGGCATATCTTTTTATAATCGAAACTCAAAATACGTAACACACCTAAAGTATGCTTTTATGTTACCATCTACATTTAAAATGATCTTTTACATGTTCTATTGCTTTTCCAGAAGAGATAGTGGCCTTTTCATGACTCACCTGTAACTTTTGGGTCCAGATTCAACTTTTCTTCATGGCACAGATTTTTAAAAACATATCTGGCTAAATTTAAATGTGTGCTCTCTTTGGATATAGAACAGTTCTCGGTGTAGTACTAAGTTTACTGTAGCTGGAAAGGTTATTTTGGGTACATGCAATAGAAAGCAACAGACCGTGGTCTACTTGAGAACAAGGAGATTTATTGTAAGGTTGCATGGTTCTCAAAAGGCAACAAAAGAGCAGAGTACTCAAGCCGCTGGAAGGGCAGGTGCCAGAACAGTTCTAAGGACAAGGAACTCTTAAATGTTATAACAAAAGCATTGTCATCAAGTGCTTCAACTCTCCTGAGATTCCTGTCTGTTTCTCTGTTTAGGTCAAAATTCCTAGAAAGGAGGTGAATCCAATTGGCCCACCTTGAACCTAGCTCAGAATGGTTTGAGTGTCATATGTTGAGGGCAGTCTCAGGTGTGCTGGGGCTGAATCCAGAGTTGGGTACCTAGGACACACCACACTTGGTAACTACTGGAGTTCTCATCATAAAGGTTATTTTGGTTCTTCTATACAAACTCTTCTCCAGGATATGCTAAAGGGAATTCGAATAAAAACACCTTTAATAATAATATGTTGGAAGCGTAAAGTGGGCATCTCCTGAGAACTAGGAAAAGTTTGTCAGGTGTCAAGCCAATCTACACAAAAGTTCCTTTAAAAAGTTTAATGGATACCATTCCTAAAAAAGTGTTTGAAAGGGGGAATATTATAGAAAAGGCAAGAAAGAGAGAAATGCAACAATGGTATAAGAGCCATATCTGGAATGTCACATAAATGAATTGAAAATCTATTCAATAAATATACTAAGGGCTTTAGATGTGGATATAAAAATATGGAAAACAAACAATAGATAATATGATAGAAACACTTTAATGTAAAGTAGCTAATATCACTTTATATGTACCATGGAAACTTTAAAAAGAAGGAACCTAAAACTGGATTGTTTAAACTCTTTTCTTAATGAAAAGAGATGGAACAGAAGTGGATGAGGAGTACACCTGCATGCCCAGGAGGTGGGCAGTTGGGTGGCGATCTGTGGATTGAGGGTGGACCACATAGAGAACATGTGGGTAAGGGTTAAAGGAAAGAAAACCGTGATCGATGTTGCTGTGGAAGTAGATGACAGCTCGCTCAGCCCAGCAGATGCTTGCCTAATACAGACCATGAAACTGTGACAGAAGCAAGATAGAGTAGTAATGTGGGACTTCAAATGTCTGGACATCTGCTAGAAGTCTTGTTTTGCTAAAAGCAACAAATCTGAGAAATTCAACAGTGGTAGATAATGTGTTCTCTTCAATAACATCATCCGCAGATGCCTCACTGTTCTCTCACTCAGGCCCACCCTCCAAACATACCCAGAGCCTTGCACTCTATCCCGGAAGACCAAACGCCTGTACACAAACCCCTTAAAGGCTACAAAATGCTTTCCTCCTCTGCTGGCTTTTTCTAAGCCCTGGGTCTTTCCCAAGAAGTGGGTTTATCTTCAGTTTCTTAGTTTCCTAAGGCTCATGGAATGCAGGATGTAGAGGCTACTTTGACAGTCTCATACTTCATTGCTGGTGTTGCTAGACTCTGACGACCCAACGCTCACGTACCTAGGCATACTCTGCTTTGATGCTCATATCTGGCTTTACCACCTTGACCCTTTTCCCCTCTCGGGCAACTACCCACCGCTTGTCCCATACCCACCCTCCTTGAAGTCTCCAAGCCTAGTTATCAGTTTCATCCTATCTGCCTATGCCGTAAGCTTTGCCGTTATCCTGGAGGGGGCACATCATAGAGCACTGTCTCTTCCCAACTCTCTGCCTTCCATTTCTCAGGCTCTTTCCCCCAATCTGCAGCAGTTCCTTCCACTACTTCACACTCTGAAATAAGGTTTTCATGATGATAGTTTTGCTTCTGGAGTCTTGTGTTCCAGTCCCAGCCGCCTTCTTCAAGGTGCTTACTTCTTTATTCCTGTCACAGCCGTTTCCTGACTATCTGTACACAGCAGATCTACGACTACCAGGAATATTCTCTTTGCTTCTCATTTCACTTAGCTGGGTCACATTACTCGTCAGTCCATCCATTCTCCTGCCAATAGTCTCATCTTCCAAGCTTCCTTCACCAATTCTCATTTGGCCAATTAGCTATTTTCACCACTCTTTTATCTAGGCTGTTGAACAGAGTAGGAAAAGTTCAGTTTACAGATTGTCGTGATCAAATACTCGTACTTTCTAAACTCATCTGCGCCCTACAAACTACCTGCAAATCCTGATAGGCTCTCTTTCCTACTCACCGCAACGACCACGTTCCACCACGGACCTTCATGCGAGGCCCAAGTCTATCATCTCCCTCTAATTCAAAGAAAAAATGGAGGCCCTAGACTGAGAAGTTTTTAATATTTTTAATATATCTTGTTCATACGTCAGACAGGATATTTTTGGCTGGAAGTCCTTCCCCAAACCGGCTTTAAAGAGTGAGCACATTTAATTGCCCCAGTGCAGAAAAAGCAATGAGGTCGGGGATTCCAGGGAGAGTTCAGTGCCCAGTGCTGTCGTCAGAGACTCGGGCTCTCCATCTGCAGTGGATAGGTTCGGGCACAGACCCTCATGGTCTCTGACTTCCAGTGGTCACGCCTTTGTGTAGCCCCTTCCCCAGGGCATGGGTCTGACATGTGGCTTGGTTCTGAGCAGTGGAATATGGCAAAGGTGACAGATGTCACTCCTTTGATTATGGTGTATCATCTTCATAGAGGACTTACTTTAGAAGCTCTCCTTTCTAGCTTTGAAGAAGCAAACAGCTGCGTTTTGGACGTTTCCATGACAAGAGGCTGGAGGTGACTTCCAGGACTTGAGGGGCAACTCTAGCCCATAGGCAGGAGGAGGCTGGTGTCCTGAAGCATACAACTGCAAGGAAAACATTTTTCCTACATCTTGAATGAGGCTGGAAGCAGAGCCTCTGCTTGAGGACACAGCCTGAAACCTTGGCTGCAGCCTCAGGAGACTCTAAGCGGAGGCGGCACTCAGGCTGTGCCCGGACTCCTGATCCACAGGAACTGTGAGGTGGTCCGTTGGTGCCATTTTCAGCCACTTAGTTTAGGGTTATTTACCACCCAAGAACCAAATTTGAGTCTATTTGTCCTTGACATGCCCAAGCCAATTCATCCACAATTCCTATTCAGTTTATCTTTAAAATGTAACCACTGCTTATAACCTCTGCCATAACCGCTTTCAACCAGACCAGGATAATTTAAAGCCCTCTAATTATTTTTCTTATTTCCACTCCCTCACACTTATGGTATAATCTCTGCCCAGACCTTATGGAAAGGTCTTTTAAGAAGCATAATTAAATCATGTGACACACCCATGTCCTATTCAGTGCACAGTCCTATAACAGCATCTGATCTCTCCTAGAATTCAACTGTTTTTCACCATGTCCTTCAAGAACCTTCAAGTTCTGACCACTGGTGAATTCCTCAACCTCATCTTCTTACACTTTCCCAGAACTCATTCTACTACAAACTAGCTTTCTAATCAAGACTGGCCCCCCTATTAGATATGCCTTGATATTCTCTTTTCATGGCACATTATTTTTTTATTTAGTTATACAAAAGTAATTATTAAATGTCCACCCTGTGCCATGTACTACCCATATGATAGAAATCCAGCAGAAAAAAAAAAAATTATTTAAAAGGCACCAAATGCTGCCTAACTGAATTATTCAGATGATTAGATTGGGGACAGCTGAAAATAAACTTGGAAAAACCTTTTAAGATAGCCCAGTGTGCATAACCTGAGCAGTAACTCCTTTGGGACCCATCAGAAACAAACGTAGGTCTTCTCCATGCTTATGAATATATGTGTGAACTAGATTAAAAGTCAACTTCTGGGAAAAATAAAAAGAACACGATACTAATGTTTTGAAAACTTTACTCTTTACCTATGAACTTTTCCAAATTGAATTCCTCAGAATAGCTTAAACTGACTTATTTCTCCTCCTCACTCCTCCTATGTAATTGATTAACTCCTGTTTAACTCCACTCTGAAAACAGCTTCCAAATGTTTCTTATTTTCTGGACGCAGTTCTTACTGCAGTGAGGCCCTATCTGCAGGATTTCTTTCCCAATGCCTTTACCATTATCATTCAACGTGCAAATGAAATGGTATCTTTTGGTTGACAGTATGCAGCAGCGCCTGTTTAGTTCCTCTGCAAGTGAAAAAGACCACGGGATGATTGGATAGCTTGGGTAACTGAGCGCCTGCATGCGTGTATGTGTGTCTGCTATTTAAGGTGAAGGAGCTGGGAGTCGGCCCTTTGTGTACACTTCCTACTAGTCTGTCATATGGACACAGGCCGGGTTTCATATGAAAAGTGAGAAATGTGTTGTGTACCTGAAGCTCCAGGCAAAAGGGTTTTCTCCACCCGCAGTGAGTCGCCTATGAATCTGATGAAACCGACATAAGTCAAAGGAAAGAGCAGGTTGGGAGAAAGGCTTTCGTTGCTTACAGCATGCTTGGGACTGATAGCCAGGCTCCAGCCAGTCCCTCCAGGCGCAGTGCACACCTTTCTCCAGTCCGCCCCTTCTGGCGGGAACTCCATGGGGGGGGCGGTGGTGACTGACACCAAACCAGTTAGGCACCAGGAACCAAGGGGAGGAGAGAATGGCTGTTTTCTCTCCACGTCTTGCCCCGGATCAACTGGGGGCTCTGCTGTGGTGAACCCCTACTGGCATGTAAGTGGACTAAGGCCAGGAGGGGAATTCTGCACATTCTGAGTAAAAACTTGCATTTACCCCACGGTACCACGGTTCAGCTGGCTGAACCCTTCCATCACAGTGGAGGATTGCCTTACCACCCTACTCTCCCAGTATGGGCAGGGTACATGGATTTTAAAACATATCTTCTCTACCATCTCTCAGACAAAACAAATGTAATTTGTATTATATTGTCAAAGACAAATATAACTACATCACCTAAAATAATCATGCCATCTGGGCAATATGTTATAATTCAAGGTCAATTTATTATTATTATTTAGTTCATCCTCAGTATATGCAAGATAATATTATTTTCTTTGGTACTGTATCTTAGAACATTTCATATTTCTTTAATACCTATTTATGCTTCCTAAATTGTTATCAGATTTGTTCTGAGGAAAAGCAAAGTATAAATTATGAAAATTATTTGTTGAAAGGAAATAATGATATGAAAAATCTCAAAAAATCCATTTTTTTCCTGTAAATATACAGTAATATCAAACAAATAAAAACAGGAATGTCCCCTGTGTGTCTTAATTAAAAAAACAGACTACTTAAGCAGTAGCGTGAAGCAAAGCATTATTGTCTGCACCTCCTCTTTTTCCCTTCTTGCTACCCTCTGTCCCCGTTCTCTGCCACAGTTTTAGCATTATTCTCACATCTCAGCTCAAAAAACAAAAACAAATGAAAGTCTTCACTGAAGGCTTCCTGACACTGCAGGATAGATGACTCTCTCATATATGCTCTTAATGCAACTCCTCCTTTGCCATCAGGAACTTTAAAATAGTTTTTATGCCAGAGCCCAGCCTTATCCTCTTCCCGGAGGATAATAAAACTTCTGTTACACCTGGCTGAGTCCACAGGTATGAGGGTGCAAGCCACAGAGAGTCACGGGCGTTCTGTACTGGCGGTAGAGGGTGGTTTCTCACCTGCAGTGATAATAGACCAAATGGGCAGGGCCAGAGGGGCTGTTGGGGGAACAGTGAGGTGCGGGGAGACGTAAACGGTTGAAGCAGGGCAGATCCACATGGGGCAACCTTAGCCCACAATAAGCAGCTTGGCCCTCCCCACTCTTAACACAAATAGATGACTTAGATGGGGTCATGTGATTTCTTACTTTTGATTCTTCTGGGAGGCTTGCTGACTTTCTTAAAATAGTGCTGAAACCTCCAGGGGTGTCCTTCATGCTCTTCTTTGCTGGGTAATAGTGCTTATAATAATAAGTGCTAAGTGCTATAATAGTGCTCAGGAAAGTGGTCTTACTTGCTTCTTAGTTCCCTGGAGTGGCACCTTTGAGGCCGAGCCAGGTAGGGGAAACAACCCTATCCCTGGGAACTTTCCTTCTTATGAGGGAAAAATCAGACCTCACTTTTGCATAATTTGCAGATATATGAAAAGAGGTGTATTTTATGGATACAAAAAAAAATCCACACCTATTGTTTGCTTTAATATATAGATGTAGCCAATGAGCTCTATAGTATGTTTTTAATGCATGCAAAGTTCCTGGAGCCACATGGGAATTGAATTTTATTTCCTTGTGGGTGAAAATTCAAGTTGAGGAAGAGTTAAATGATTTTTATGTGTTTAATTTCTGAAGCCGGGTCATCCATTCACCCTGTTGCTTCTTCCTATGATCTGTCTCTGTCATAGTGTCCCATGGGGCCACAAAAGGTAATTAGTAGAGGCACTCATGAGTTTGGGAGAGTGCAAATAGATGGTTCAAAAGAAACAGTTCATCTAGCCCATCCATCTCTAAATATAAATGCCCCAAATTCAAGATTTCACTTATACTGCTTCCATCCCTTAATCTTTCTTATCATCTCTTTTCTTCTCCCTTTCCCATTATGCCATTAAAGGCATATACAAGTATGAGCGAAGTCAGGAAAAAATTATGTCTATATTAATTTATTGTAGAGCCTGTCAGTTTTAATCATACCAAAGTAGGTTATGTTTATATAGGTTAATTCTCCAAATTGACTTGAATTCATTATCTCTATTGTGGTTATTATGATGCTAAAGAAAAATTCAAGTGATTATTCATTCCATCATGAACCATTCTCTACCCTCTAAATTTAATCCTCTCCAAATATAATCCAGCAAGGAAAGGCTGTTTGGTATTGTTTGTAGCATCATTTACTTTTGTCTATTAACCTTGTTCTGAGTATACTTTGGAAAGTGAGGTCCAGGAATTTTGTAACTCAGACACAAAATGCTTTCAACCCCAGGAGGAGCGTGACACTTTGAAAGTAATACTCTGTTAGTTCGTTTAGGCTTTACCCGTGAAATATATGCCCCAGAAATAACATACCTGGTCATTCATATCATTAAAACTTTTTCAACAAATATTTATGAAAAACATTATATGTGTTAACTCTTTTGGACCTGATTGGCCCACTGCAAAAGATTATAGCAACATTTCTCTGTGTGTGTGTAGTCCTTGTGTTGCCCTTGGTAATCTTCACGGGATCTCCCCCGAGGGCCACTTTCTTTATGCTTGCATCCATGATAGCTGAACAGACCTGGCCTTCTCAGTGTTTATCCCAACCAGCTGCAACCTGGCCCTGACTGCTTCTCAGCATGCCCAATATTTCTCCCTCATTGACTCCTTGGCTTACTGCTTTCAGAAATGTTCCAAATCTCCTCAGCCCAGAAGCTTCCAAGTTTTCCTTCTCAATTTCAGAGAAGAGCTCTTACTTCACTGGGTATTTTGGGACAATTCAGAAGGAGCCCTTTCATTATTTCAGCATTCCTCATTTTTCATGCAGTCTCAGGGATAGAATAAGGTAAAATCATCCAAGATGAAGAACTATATTTTTGATGTCACTTTCTGATGTCCTGAGAAGGCCAAAATGCATGCTAATCCCTTTGAGTTTAAGCATTTTAAATGGCATCCTTCTACTATTTAAAAAATAATCCATTCATTTAATCAGCTAACATTTATTTAGGGCCTACTGTATCAGACATTGAATCTAAAGGAAAAAAAAATTGAATCTTGAAACTAAAGAGTTCACAAACTGATATTCAGATAATCACTCTATAGTGTGATGAGTGAAATATCAACAAATACTGTATTATCTCTGATTATAGTCAGGTATTGTACTAAACTCATTATTCAATGTAATTCTAAAACAAAGCATGATAAAAGAAAATTCTGCCCAAGGAGGTCTATATTTCTATCATTTTATTTTATATTTTAACCAACTATAAAACTGAGGTTTTGAGATGTTATATGACTTGTCAAAGCCTAGTTAACGAGACAGTAGCAGAGTTGATATTCAAACTCTTGACTGTGATTCCAGGATTCATTACTCAAAGTGTCATATTATCTATACCATGATAATGGGCTACATGACTTAGAACTGAGGATCGGAATTATTGTAAAGGTTTCCATGGAGCAGCCCATCCCCTCATTGTTTCTCTAGCGCTAGTTGGATTTAGGTGACAGAGTCCGTGAGTCTTTCCCTGGAAGGCGTTGCATACAGAAGCCTGCCCATGGCAAGATGGCTATTGGCAACATCAACAGAGCAAAAGTAGCTAGTGTGAGGAGATCATAGCAGAAAAACAGGGTTGGTAGAAGTTCGTGCTGAGGAGTGGGCAGGGACCTCGCTCTTGGGGGGCTTCCCGTGGCCTAACGAGGAATTTAAAGTTTATATAAGAAGCAATTGGGAGCTAGCAGAATTTTAATAGAGGAACTTCCAAAGTCAGATTAACATTACTTATTCGTGACTCTACCTAGTAAGGGAAAGGGCTAAGGAAGAAAACCAGAGAAGCAGCCGAAGCAGAAGTTAGACAGTGGTTCCAGTACTCCAGGCGATGAATGCGGACTCTGTGCAGTGACGACATCGGCACCGACAGATCTGAGTTCTCAGCCTGGCTCCGTCTCCTGCCAGCTGTGTGACTCACGCTAATTTTTAACCTTTCTAATTTCCAAGTTCCTACAATGGCAAAGGAGGGTAATAACTCCTTCATGGATGTATTGAAAGAAATAAATGTGATAATCTATGTAAACGGCTTAACATATCACTTGGCACATTTTAAGTATTCAGCAAATTAGTGATGTTACTATTACTGATGTTGCATTTATTTGCAAAATCAATGCTAACAGCCCTCTTGGGGAAGAGGACATGGAGGATTAACTCAAGTGTGGCTTTAGAAGTCAGGATTAAATGTTGCAGCTGATGGAGTGGGCCTAGTATCCTGGGCTCTAGAGATTTCTAGACCAGAACATATGTAACAGGTGGCAATCATAATGCACAAACCTAAGATATATTTCACACTAAGACTGCATCAAGGCCTCTCCCAATGTAAGAGTTTCAACTTCAGGTACCACTGGGAGTTTCTCCCCTGCAGGGTCCCATAAGTTACCAAAAAACCTAGGAGAAGGACCATGAATCCATAGGGAGGCCATATTTCCTTGGATTCTTCTGCCACCCAGTACAATAGCAAGAGATGGTCTTTAATGCTGTTCAGGAATTACTCACAGTGAACTCAAGGATATTTTATTGGTCAGATTATGTGGGGTGGCAACTAGCCTCAGAACCCCCACAGCTTTCCTCCTGTCCATGCTACGTTTCCCTGCAGGTCAGCCGGAGGGCTGGGCTCTGCCTTCTGAACACTCAGGAACCCAGGACAAAGGAATGTTCCCAGGAACCATGGCATGAAAGAGGGAAAGAAAAGGCACCACAAGTCCCTCATGGACACTTAAAGCTTCTCCCAGAAAATGACATGCTTCCTTTCATATTTAACATTGGCCAAAGCAAGTCACAAAATAAAATCCCAAAGGGGAGTAACATAAAATCCCACCATGTGCCCAGGAAGAGGACCGGATATATCTGAAAAGCAGCACTAATGCCCACCGCTGATGTCACTCACACTCCACTGCCCGCAGATTGGCCACAGTGACTTCAGTCTGTTCTTTAGTCAGGAGAGCATGTGTCCAGTCTCTCCTGGTTTCCCACAGCAAGTTCCACCAGAAGGCATTGCCACTGATAAGGCTTTGTCTCCATCATGCACAGGGAACATCCCTGAGACTAGGAATCAGCCTTCTCAGAATGGTCCACTCTGCTTCTCTCCACTCAAGCTTTCTTTGACACACCAGGGTCTTGGTGATTTCTACAAAGTCTGCTTCCAGCCCATCACAGTTTTTGCAAAGCTTGTCTTTTATCATTCACCCTGTCTATCCAACCCGATTCCCTAGGAAAAGAGCTTTCAAGTGAGACTTCAGATGCATTCCATAAGACAGCGGGAGGGAAAGTGCTTCCAGCCATGAGAAAAACAAAAAATATTGCATAAAGGGAGTTTTAAAAATGTCATGTATTACGCACAAGCTAGTAAGCAAACCATAGTCCTTACTTAGTGAACTGTCTACATTTTGGAAATACTGGCAACGAGCTGGCCAAATCAGGAGGCAGAACCTGAGAAGCAGCTCTGAGACAAGGCAGAGAAAGAACAGAAGCTTTTCCGCAGTGACGGCAGCGGAGCCTGGGTGCGGAGGGAGGGCAGGGAGGCAGCCAAGGGCAGGGTCTTCCCATCAGTCAGAGGCGATGCTTTTAGTGGATGGAGGAGTGAAGGGTGATTTTCTAGTTTACGTATGATCCCTTGGGTGATTGATAGTATCATTCATTCAAGTACTTAACACTGAAGGAGGGGTAGGTGCTATTTTCTTTAATTGAGGGTGGGGATCTGTTTTATGTTCAATTTCAAGCATCTATGGAGAAAAACAACAGAAAACATCCAGTAAGTATCAAGATAGATGAGCCTGCATCTCAAGAATGATATTTGGATTAGAAATAAAGACTTGGGCTCCATTAATGTTCTAGGCAGTGGTGAAGCCAGAGAAGAGATGATCGCACTTAGGGAGAGTGAGAGGCCGGGCAAGGGCCAAGAGCTCAAGGTGCCTTAGAAACAGGAGGTCATTAGCCAGGGTGGCCATTGCATTTAGCCACTACACCACCTTTTCTCTGCCAAATGAACGTTTATTCCTATTCCTGTTGATAATTGATCTCTGGCTTCTTCATATATGCTGACAAAATCAATTAACTCCCCCCAATAAAACAACCCTGACATATACATCAGCCAAATAATAATTACTATTGCAAAAATCAGTAATTGATTGAATTTTAACTATGTTCCCAGGGACTAGTTTAAGTGCTTTACATACAGTTGATTTAAATTTTCAGGAAGACCTCATTCAAGTGTGCAGTATTAGCTTCATTTCATTTTTTTTTTTTTGTCCAGGGAAACAGGCTGAAAGATTAAGAGTGTAGGGGAAAGATCAATCTAGGATTTAAGCCCACTTTTTAAAAAACTTGTGCTACAGGTTATACTCTATATTATGTATTGGGTGAAAGTGCTGATTAATGATTTAGAATTATTAAACATTCATTGAATAGTGGTTGTGTTTAGCTATCAGAAGAGAATTAAAACTGAAGTGATAGCTTTCGATTCTCTGTCAAGCCTGCTTATCAAAAGTTCAAAGGACAAAGAAAATGCTTCAATCATGCACATGAAGTAATGAGACTTTTTTTTGTTTCGCCAGGTTTACCCAAGCAAATTGGTATCCTCAGATTCTCATGTTTCCACTGAGCTGTATATACTGCACGCATGGGAGACTGCATTCTGCATCAGTCCCTCCTCTGAGAAGACTTTTTCAGGCCATTTATGAGAATTTAAAAATATTTTGTCACACTGGCATCAGGCAGTGTGTCGGAGCCTCGTTAGTATGCAGATGAGCAAACAATTAGTGTAAAAACACCTAACTTACTATTTGTGCACGGGACTAGCCTGACATTGAAAAACAGCATCTTGTAAATAAAGTTTATTGAGAAAATAGAATAGCAACAAGCAACCTCTAAGTGAATACTTAGTAAGAATTTAGCTCACTTTATGAATGCTTTCCATATTAAAATGAGAATAATAAGTATAAAGGAATCGCCAGGTGTTTTGACATTGGCAGCATTTTCCTTCTCAAGAAAGGGAGAGAGGGATCCCTAACTGACGTGCCCCTGGACTCCACAGGCCCGTTGTTTTATCTGCTGCTATCTGACTGCATTCTGTGGGGAACAATTTTGGGTAAAGGCTAATAAGGTTCATATGTCTTGTATCAGATCTTCCTCATGCTAGAATGGATTAAGATTTCAATGCAGATGAAACAGCAAGCACACGAGTCCAATGGTTAACTACGTAACCTAGTTAGGGAGCTAGTTTTGGGTTAATCAGCCCTGGTGTAAGTCTCTTATTGATATATCCAAAAGATTATTCCAACAGGACCTGGTTTCTGACCTAATAATTTAAGTGACAGCGATATCCATTCTGAGTTTGAAGCCATCTAAATAAACTACAATCAGCCAGCTCAGACCCTGGCGTTGTTTCTACCCATGCATCACAGAATGGAAATTAGTCCCCATTCCCTCCAATGTTACTGCCTTTTGGCATTACGTAACTATTTTATTAATAATTATCAAGCTGATTTTAGAAGTTAAATACATTTCTAACACATGCAACCTTAAGTGGCTTAAATGGGAATTTTAAAAAGTTTCACCTCATCTGTGTAGGGAACTCTGACAAATTACTTCAGAGCAGATGTTAACGTTTAACACATTTCTTCATGGATGTTCATTTGAAATCTTTTAGGTTGTAAATTATCAGACTGACAGATTGGAGAGAGGGAAAATATCTATATTTTTTCCTATCAATTAAACACCCTGGATTTTTAGAGTTAATGTCTTCAGTGAAATCTTTCAGAACTGGTAAACATGGGTCATGTCTCTTCAATTACCCTCACTAAGCATTTACAAACTCCACAGGGAGAAATGTGTGCCCAGTGTCAGTGGTTACACGGTTTCCAATGTTAATCCTCTTACTCCTTAAAAATATCCCTTACAGTAAATATCTGTTTTGAAAAGTAGGGGTGTTGGGATTACTCAAATCACATGTGGAATGAAGCAATGGCCCTCAAGTCTCTATGACAGTCAGCTGGCATCCCGTCAGGTTGAAACAGAGGCTATGAGGCACCAACCCCAGAATTGCTGGTCCAGTCTGGGGTGGGGTGTCCAAGGATCTGCATTTCTAGCAGGTACCCAGGAGGTGTTGACGCTGAAGTTTCCGGTTTGGAAAATGCACTTTAAGAACCACTGGTTTAAGTTTACTCAGTTGTCTTCTTAGGTTAAAAAGTGCTCAATACTTGAAAAACTTGCTGGAATCCTGCTGACTATATGATCTATTCTTGGAGATTCACAAAAGTCCTAAAAAGCACTAAAGTCAAAAAAATTTGTTTAACTTTAATTCATTATTTCTCCAAATCATTTGATCCCCAATCCTTTCTTTCATGGATAATTAACATTTAGTTGATATTTCTTGAAAAAATTACAAAAATTCCTCTTTTCGGACTTTACTATGAAAAGCTTGTAGCATGCTATCTTGAGGAACCACATTGCTCAAATCTTTTCCTCTCCTTCCTTTTATCAAGAAGATATTTTGTTATATTTATATACATTATATTTATATTACATAATATATAAATATAATGTATATTTAAAGTTCAAGGGAGCACTAGTTTTCTTCATAGAGAAGATAGAACCTGATTTATTCTTTTAATACAATAATTAGAGATGAGTGTGAAGGCAAGTAGATCATTTCAAATTAGAAAACTAAGCTCAGAGAACATAAAATATGCAGAAACAAGTATGGATGAAGTATGGGTTTATACAAGATAGATGGGGTGAAAAAAATCCCCAAATCCCAGACCACATCAGACTCTTGCTGACTTGTACCGTCATGGTCAGAACTTACCAAAGGCTGTTCCAGCGCTTCCAGGAAACTTCAAGGGTGTTGTACTTCCCAGCTCTGGGCTACTGCATCTCATCCCAGCAGCCCCCTGATCCCCACCCCAACTCCTGTTCCAGGTCAAGTTTCCTTCAAGGGGAAAGTGTTTGTATCCTAGGAATATGACTGTAGGAGAGTTTTGCATAGACATTGTAAGAGGGTTATAATCAAGCTGGTTGAAGGAAAAGAGTTTCATGGATTTTCTGATTAGAGGCTATGCATTAACGGCTGGATAAATATGAACAGGTGAGGTGAGATCACGAGCAATCTAATCCATGTTATTTTCATTAAGGATAGCACTGACTGATTTTTATAGCATTTATCCTCCCATATCTCAATGTAGGGGAATATGACCTGTTAGGAAAAGGGTACCAACTGGCTGACTTTACTTCTGGCATAGAAAAAGGGGGGAAGTGACATCAAAAGTGCCCCTTGAAAGGGTAAATGTTTTCCTAGAAGATGAAGTAGACCACACATGCTCATTATACCATGGACTGTTTTTTGCTAGATATTATAATCAGTCAAAAATATGTACTTGTCATCTACCCCTTTGTCCAATTATTTTCTTTTTCCACCTTCTGATCCAAATAATATCAATAACTTCTAATGAGTGGGCACATTGCCTGGTAGCCAAGAAATGGCTGATAACTGCATTAGTTTTGTATTGCTGCACAACGAATCATCACATATACAGCAGCTTAACTCAACACACATTTACTGTTTCACGCAGCTATATTCTACCTCTGTGTCCAGAACCCTGGACACAGCTTACCTGGCTCCCCTGTTCAGGGTCTCAGAGGCCTGAAATGCAGGTGTTGATCAGACAGCATTCTCAGGTAGAGGATCAACTGGGGAAAGATTATCTTTCAAAATTCTTCCGGCTGCTGGAAAAGTTCATTTCCCTGCAGTTGTGAGGCTGAGGTCACAGTGTTCTTGCTTGTCAGCCAGGCGACATGCTTGCTGCTCTGTTCCTTGCTGCCTTACCGTCTCCATGACCCTCCTCACAACACGGCAGCTTACTTTTCCAAAGCCAGGGAAGGAGAGAGAAAGCTTCTCATTGGAAAGGGCCAATTCCTCTTTTAAGGGTTTTCAACTAATGAAGGCAAGCCAACTCAAGATGATCTCCTTTTTGAATAGTTCAAAATCAACTGACTTGGAACACATACTGCAACTGTAAAATCTTTTCATCTCTGCCATATTTCACTGGCTAGAAGCATGTCGTACCCACACTGCAGGGGAGAAAAGTATATCGGGGCATGTCAGGGGTTAGTGGTCTAGATTCCATGTTAGTATTTGCCTCTCACAGTAAGTTTAGCTCACATGTTATTTTAATGACCAGTAAGGAGGAGAAAAAAACACTTTAAATCAGTGATTAATGGAAGGGGAAACACATGGAGGGTCTTAGCACATGCTCATGACTGGGTCTTACATGAGAGTGTGTGATTTAGTTGTTTTGAAACAGGGCTAGTGCATCAGTAGTTTTTGTATGTTCCCAGGCGATTCTTTGTTCAATTAGGTGGACTAACTGAACTGCTTATCCACCAACACACCTGTTGTAATCTCACTGGAAGACCCTGAAATAAATCAGTAAGCTTGTCTCGTTAAACACCTGCAGTAGCAAAGGCTATTGTAATTTGGGAATCATTTTTACTCACATTTTGGTGAGACCTGGGACATCTATGTTTTACTTCTTTAGTTAAATAAAAATGTCCCACTTGCAGAAGAATAGCTTGCTTACTTGCTTCCTTGTTTCCTGAAAATTTCAGCTGGGGGTAAAAACAATTTAGTCATGCAGTGGTGGGGTGGGGTTGCTACCCTGAGCAGAGGAAGCAGGTGACCGAACAGGAGGTGATCATTGTGGTCAAGCACGGAGTGTCAGAGTCTAAGAATGGTGAGGAGGTTGTCTGCACTGACAGGGCTGGTGTCAGCAATAGATTTGTTTCAAATATGAGTTCTGAGCTTATTTACACCAGTATATATATTGAGAAGCCAGAGAATGGAGGTATAAATACAGAAATAAATCCTGTGAATTATGTTGGATTGGAACTGAATCATCAGTGTGAGCTCTGTGTGTGTGTGTGTGTGTGTGTTTCTCCTCTGTTCCCTGAAAGAGCCCAGGGGTAGTGGCACCTCAATAACAATGGGCTCATTTGGTGCCTAAATCATGGCATCTAAATTCTACTTCAAAAAGAGGAGCAATGGTTTCTTGAAGAAGCGATGATTCCAGGAATGTGTCTGTGAATGTGTAAGACAAGCCTCAAATGTCTTGTGACAGAAGTTGTCAAAGAGTGTTGGGCACATGTCCAAAGAGCAGGGAAGTAAGCATCCTGACCAGGTTCCCACTGTGGAAATTAGGAATGATTAAAGCATCAACATAAGTAAATATATAAAGTATATAAACAGATTAATAAATAAATGGAAAGAAGACTAATCTCTCCTTAGAGTAGAAATCTACTTAATATATGTGGAAGAAATTAAAAATTCACCATTTGGTAACTAGCACAGTAACTGATACAGGCAAAAATCATCCATGGATGCTAAAAATACCTCTGGTGAAATTTTGATGAGAACCAGGGTATTTAAATAGTTTGAGATTACCTTCCCATTAACAACAACAGAAAACAAGCAATTTCAAAAGAAAAAAAGACTTTTAAGTGGAAAATCCCAGTGGACTTGACCTTAACCAAGTAGTCAAATTAACATTATTAGCTTTAAGACAAAGTCCAACGCAAGAATCAATGAATTAAAGCACAGCATGTATTATCTGAATTGAATCATGAGGAAATACAGGACAAATTGAGTGTCTTCATGCAAAATAGTTCTGCAGAGGAGTATGTTTAAGCCTCGTAGTCATGGAAGCCAATGGAAGAATGAGTAACTTTTCCAAATTAAGGAGGATAAAGAGATGACAACTAACTCTAGCAGACCATCCTTGTTTGGTTATTTCACTATACAGTCTATTACTAGACAATCATAAAAACTGGAATGGGGTTTGTGGATTAGATACTGGGTTAATTTGCTAGGGCTTTCATAACAAAATACCACAGACTGGGTGGCTTTAACAACAGAAATTTATTTCCTCAGGGTTCTGGAGGCTAAAAGTCCAAGATCAAGGTGTCAGCAAGTTTGGTTTCTCCTAATGCCTCTCACCTCTGTCACCTGTCACAGCAAATGGTTGCCCTCTTGCTGTCCCTTCATACTGTCCTCCCTTGGGGTACACATGACCCTGTGTCTCTTTGTGTGTCCAAATTATCTCTTGTGATGACACCACTCAGATTGGATTGGGACCCACCCTACCAGCTTCATTTTAACTTAATCACCTTTTAAGTCCCTAATGCTAAATACATTCTTATTTTGAGGTAATTGGAGTTAGCACTTCAACCTATGAATTTTGGTGGGGTGTGTGTGACACAATTCAGGCCATAATAGATGGTATTAACAAAGCAGTGTTAATTTCCTGAATACTGATGGTCACAGTGTGGTTATGTTAGAAAATGTTCTTGTTTTCAGCAATTGCATACTAAGGTATTTGGAAGTGACAAGGCCCTGAGTCCTTAACTTACTTTTAACTAGTTACAGAAAAAAAAAAGTTATTTGGGTGTTTTTCAAAATAAAAGTATAATTAACAAGAAAGAGAAGCTGTGTGGCTCTACGGAAACGGCATCAATGTCATTGTGAGGAAAAGGTGTAAGAAGACACTGGCAATATTTACAATGTGGCCACTGCCTGCTTCTCCAGTTTGGCTTCATGTTGCAAACCATGGAAAAGTGACTACAGGCACCATTTTCTTGCTCTGTAAAAGATAACCAGGCAGATAAACAACACAGAAAGGAGAGAGAAAGCTCTAGTTCAGCAAAGTCAAGAAAAATAAAGGATTTTTGATGCCTGAGGTACAAAACTTTACATCAACTTCTGACATCTTAGGTGGTGAGCTCTGACTGATAGAAGGAAATGCACCTGTGGCTGGCTGTGACTAATCTGGACACATCACAGTAGAGAGTGAGTTTAAATAATTTCGGGAAAAGACAGAAACTAAGTTCAATATTAATTAATAATGAATAGCAGTTGACAGTGTATAAAGAGAAAACACCTCATTTTCCTCCACAACGATCCTTTCTCCTTTGAATATGACTTGTCATATTAAATTGCATTCTACACAATTAGTTGATCAGTGTCTAGACTGTGTATGACATTCTGAAGAATATAAGACAAATTCTCTCAAACAAAGGGCTTACCATCTGGTGGTGGAGATTGAAACAAAAATAAGATGTTCCAGTATTTTTGCACAAAGGCAAATAAGGCCTATTTTTCAGTGCAAAGATTGAGGGAAAATGTGGGGGTCAGGAGGGTGAGAAAGTATGGCAATTACCCACTGTGGCTCGCACACTCTCCTTTAGGCCTTTTATATGCTGCAAATTCTCTTCCTCCCCTCTCTTAGCCCCCATTCAGTTGACTGACTCTTAAACAGCTCTAAGTGCCTAGCAGCATGAGCTCTATTTTATAGACAATAAGGAGACTTTACAAGTTTTTGAGGAGGGAATTGGCATAATCAGGCTTTTAATTTGTTCTTTCAAACAGTGACTCACTGAGTCATAGGCACAATAGATCTCGCTTCTTCCAGACACTCTTTCCTGACACCCCCACAGCTTGGGCTGAATGCCCTTCTTACAGGTTGCCTGGAACCCTGTATTCACAGCTGCTAAAGCATGTCTCATAGTGATGCGCTTGCACATCTGGATTTCCTACTAGCCTGTATGTCTCATGAGCAAGAACTATGTTTCACTGGCTTTTAGATCCTTATCACTTAGCTCAATGCCTTACACATGAAAGTTTGCGATTACTATTAAATGAATTAAAGAATACGTATTTGCTGAAAATACATATAACCAAAGAGTTTGTAAGCTCAGGGAAATTTCTCCCACTTGTGTGTTATGTAAAAATTGAACTGGTATTTGAAATATGGATGTGATTTGAATGGACAGAGGAGCAAAGGGGACTCTAGGGCATTGAAGGGCAAGGTGTGCTAGGAAGATGACCTATTCAAACTGATCGAGAGTCTAGCCTAAATCTTCTTTTCTAGTCTAGAAAAGGAGTGTATACCTTTTCAGGTATTGCATTAGATTTTTTTGGAACCCAAAAATTTGGGGCTGGGTTGTAGAGAATATGAGTATTATATTTAGAAGTGTAAAGTCTATGTTGTAGGTCATGAAGCTCCACTAAAATTTTTGAGCCAGGAATTGAAATTTTCAGAGCTCTAATTGGGGTTCTCTCATTACTTCAGTATCTGTTTCCTGAGTATCTCCTCTGTTCTAATTACTGTCAGATTGTAGAGACAATACAGAAGAGCTATCATTGAAGTCGCTCAGATACACATGTAAAGACTAGAGACAGCAAAGAAAACAAGCCACTGACATAGTATTGAAATAATCTAATGAGAAGAAATCTCACTTCTACTAAGTCAAGACAGTGGAAATTCTTGAAGTTATTTTAATAAGTGTAATATTATTTTCAGAAAAAATAACCATATTTTTGTTTATAGTGCATCAATTGTCCATACTAAGAGAATATCTGTGTACTGGGATCAGGTGATCCTTTCATAGAATGACTTTTGGACAATTTCAAATTATAATTCTGAGTTTCAAATCTTCCTGACCTATTCATGTTCAACTAAGCTACATGCATTTTAACAACATGTACTTAAAATCATTTATTGGGCTCAGGAACAAAAAGGAAAGGATATATTTTGCATGAATACATGGCTCCTTCCCCTTCATTCTTTTGTGACTGGTTCTCAAGGGGGAGGACTTGGTTCTCTGGCCTTTCTTAGGCTCAGGAAGACTGTGCTCTCTGGTGTCTTCTGTAAGATGCCTTATCTATGCTGATCCTGCTTTTCTAAAGCTAGGGAAAGCCAGAGCCCCGTGGTTGGGTCTTAGCTCAGTGTGGATAAAATGACAGTTCCTGTGGCCAGGATTCTCACCTGGCCCTGGTCGGCTAGCTCACTGCACACCTGTGGGCAATACATGGCTGTTGATTCTATACAAAGAGCTCCGCCCAGTGCTCTGGTCATGACACAGTGGCAGGGCTGCAGGAGAGCAGAGCAGAGGCTGGAGTGGTGGCAGTGCCGAGGACAGAGGCCCAGAGGATGGTTGTGTGGGACAGAGGGGCCCGGAGGATGGCTGTGCGGGACAGAGGGGCCTGGAGGCAGAGACTGGCTTGCTGCATGCAGACTGGCTCTGAGTGAATGGGATTCTAGTGACTGACCTGCCACCTGGAAATAAAGTTGGGTATAACCCTTTCACCCCGAGAATGTTTTGCTGTCATTTTCTTTGGTCACATTGAACCTATAGTGAACTTGCCCGGGGCTGAAAGCCATTGGCAAGACACTCAGGCTGCTATAAGGATGGTATATTCCGGGAGTCCTAGTCTGTGACCAGGGCTCAGACATTTAAATATCTCCCCAGCTCGTACCAACCAGACTAAGTCACCTTTCACCATGTGTTTCCCCAGAGGCAGTGTTGTATTGAAGCAGAGCCTAAACTTCACAGGTCTCTTTCCTCTCAAGGGTCTGCCAACAAATCTTTGTGAGGTGGGTTTGGGTTGTTCATACTGATTCATGACTTTAACTGTATCCACTTTAATTTAGAGGATCATACCTAACAGATTAGATTAGGACATTTCTCTGGCTTCTTGCTTTTGCTGACCAGTATAAAGAAAGCTTTGTTTCATAATATATTATGGGCTAAACATATTCACAGTCCAATCCTAAGCTTCAATATTCAAAGAGGAAAAACTACACCAATATTCTGATCATGACATTATCCCAGTGCATTACTCTTTTATCCCAAATCCTAAGAGTGGTTTATAAAACATAGGACTTTAAGAAATATTGTCTTTATCTCTAAACTGGTAAAACTGGCTTTGGATTGGCAGCCACTAGACTTAGAGGCATAAGCCTAGAAGAAAATAATGAGCTTCTTAGGGGATCACCTTGTCCTCCCGCCCTTAGTGAAAAGAGCATTACAGTTAAATGGTCTTCTTTGTCATCCCAGGGGTCGGAAATGTCAGTGTCTCCAAAAATCAGTTTAGCCACCTTGGCATACTTCCATGGTAACTGATACATGCTTCAAACCCATTTTTAAGCACTTCTGACGCATTAGCACAACAGCTGCAGTTGAATATCATTAATGCCAATCACTGACACCAGGCTTATTTTTTTAAATGCATATAGAATAATACAGTATTACTATTTTCTGAGCAGTTTTACAATTTTAAAGGTGATAAATTAGGGATGAGGTTTCAATTGTGTGTGGGTTTGCAACCAGAAGAAAGCAAAATCGTAAGAATCACTGAAAGTGTTGAAGCTGCTGCTGAAAGAGCAGTGCACTAAATAATAAGAGATCACACCACATATATGTTTCAAATGTTGGTCTCATCTTTATTCATAGTATATTGGTGACTTGTAAAAAGGCTTTGCTTCTAGAATAAGCAGGATGACTTCAAAAGCAGATTCAGGGTTCTCTGAAATACTCTTACATTAATAAATTAACAGAAGCCTAATAATAAATCACAGTGTGCATTTGCTGAGTCCCTGCTAAGTGCCATGGACTGATCTCAATATTTTCTATCTATTAGTTCATTTAATCTTTAAAGAAATGGTATGAGTTAGGTCCTATTATTATCCCGATTTTCAGATAAGGAAGCAGATACATGAGGATTTCTTTATCTTACCCAAAGTGATACACCTAGTAAACGTCAGGGTAAGGATTTGAATCTCAGCTGGCCTGGCAAGAGAACTAGTGCTTTTAACTACTGTGCCATATGCACTTGCTCCCCTGAGCCTAGATAAACAGTGGGGGCCATGCTTGCCAGTGTGAGATGCCAGAAGCCGGGAGTCAAGAGGCAGAGAATGTGGGAGCATCACCTGTTGAGGGGCACAGAAGTGCTCAAGCTGCTGCTGCCTTCCAGTGCACGGGAGCAGGAATGAGAGACAAGAGGCAGATCTAGGAAGCGTCTGCCTCCCTGGAGTTATATTACCAGAAACATACATGCATAGTATTTAATGTAGTTGCCAGAGTAAATTCATTTCTATTGAGATCAGAATAGGTTTTCTAATATTGCATGATGAAAACAAACCCTTCCATTGAAGTATCCCCACTGTTTCCTGTGAGGGGATATTCTCAAGTCACTGTCATCATTAAAGAAGTTAGATCACCATCGTGGTGGCTCAGAGGGGCAGAATGTGCACTGGGCTGTAGTCTAGCCTAAACGTTTGTGTCTCCCCAAAACTCATATGTTGAAATTCAAAGGCCCCGTGTCATCGTACCTTTGGGAGGTACTTAGGTCATGAATGGGATTAGGGACTTATAAAAGAGGCTCCCAGGGAGATTCCTTGCCCCTTCCGCCACATGAGGACACAGCAAGGAACATATGACTTAGAAGAGGGCCCTCACCCAACCAGCTGGCTCCTGATCCTGGGTTTCTGGCCTCCCAAGTTGCAAGGAATACATATTTGTTGTTTATAAGCTATTCAGTATGTGGTATTTTGTTACAGCAGTTTGAAGAGATTAAAACAGGCTGTTCTGTAAATCACAAAATATTTTTAAAGGACCAATAAGCGAGAGAGTTTGTTATTTCTCCTTTCTAGACCTATTTAGCCTTAAACTTCTAATTATTCTCTGAGTGATCTGATAGAAATTTCTCCTTATTTCCTCCTTTATTCTTGACCTTTCCTACACTCAGGGCTAGCATTCAACAGGAACGCATCTGCATACCTGGCACATACCCTCCTTGTCAGCACTGTGCCATTCCTTCTGTTAATTGTACTGATTATCATCTCTGCTGTGCCACTGCCATTATCCTGGTCTTACTCACTGATTGTCCCCCCCCCCCGCTTTTTTTTGCAAGAATTCTCACTGTCCAGAAATGTGGAACACAAAGAGCAACGCTAGGGGATGAGGATGGACATCAGCTATGTTTCCATCTTCTAATCAATGTAGAAATGCAAATCTCACCCTTTCTTTGAATAGAGCCATTGACACCAACATGAAAAGAAATATTATCCCAGAGCTCTTATGCCCAATGGTCAAGGGCTGATTTTAACGTGAAAAAGTTTGCGTCCCTCCCGAGCATTCAGAGAATCATGAATCTGTAGTGCTTTCAGGCATCTCGGAAGTTATCTAGATCAATCTCTTCCCTTTATTGGTAAGGAAACCCAGAGCCCTTCAGTGAGTCACCCAGGGTCACAGAGATTTTTCAGAGTAGGAGCAGGAGTGAGAATCTGAGATGAATGGGTGTGAAAACTTTGGGAGAGCGAGAGCTGCGGCTGAAGGAGGAGGAGATGGTTGGGGCCAGGCTTAGCCAGTGAATCGCAGCAAGCTGTGAGCAATAAAATACAATGGTTTCTCTGGAAAAAAAACAAAACTTTGGGCCACATCTGAAAAGCTAGCACGCTCATGTGCAGGGAGCACCCACTATGTGCCAAGCTATATTTACTTTACTCATCTTAACACCTACTTTTCACAATCATCTCATGAGGTAGATACTATTATTTCTATTTCACAAATCAAGAAGTTTGTACAGAGAAGTCATTTAACTGATGAATATATTACAATCATGGAGCATCAGAGGTGAGGCAGTACTTTAGGTACCTAAGATTCTGGGTCTACAGTTTCAGCCATTGAGTCATTTCCCTCCCTCCCTTAAATATATGCCAGCTATTTCTTTTTAATTGTTGTCTCTGCTTGCATTATTTTTTTGAGAAGTGCTTTGGCCCAAACTCAAGGTTGCTGGAATATACTTGTGTCTTGGCTAGAACAAAACACAATTTCAGAAAAGTAATGTGTGTAGAGGAAGGGAAAATACTAAATGCCTTCTTTGTCCAGCAATATATGCTTGCAATGAGGCTCAAAATAAGTATGAGACATGAACAGTACTTCTTAGAAGATTATGATTCACTTGGATAGACTAGACTTACACAGAAGACACAAATAACAGACAATGTTTAGAAGTCATAATCACAGAAATGATAACTAAAACAGAGGCATAGATGGTTTCACTCATTTATTCAGCAACTATTTCCCAAGTAACTACTCTATACCATGATCAGTTTTAGGGTTTAGGCTACTGTGCTGAATAAAATGACAAAGATTTTTTCATTGATGGAGCTTATAGGTCAGTGGGAGAAGACACTCAAAAAACAACAAAAAAAGGGATAATAAGTAATTTTATACTTTGTCAGGAGCTTCTAAGTGCTTTGTTGAAAAAAAAAGGGATTTTGGAGAACTTGAGGACTTGGATGTTGAAATTTACACATAGAGTAATTAGAGCAGATTTGCTTGTAAAGCTGACTTTTGAGCAAATCCTTGAAGATACAGATTAAGATATTTGTGGTAAAAGAGGGACAAGTAAGTATAAATCTCCCTATGAAGGAAGTACTTCAAAGATCAGCAAGAAGCCCAGCGTGGTTGGAATAGTGTGAGGAGAACAGTTGGAGGTAAGATCAGAAATGTAACAGCAGGCCATAGTGAGAAAGCCCTGTGGGTGTTTATTCTATGAGAAAAGGGGGGAAACCATGAGAAGAATTTGTGATGGATCATTTTACATTTTAGAAAGGTCAGATTGTTTTGTTCATTGATAAAAATGTAGTGAGGTAGGGTGGAACCTGAGACAGCTATCAGGAGGATGTTCTAACATCCCAGAGAGAAATCGGCCTGATTCTTTCTGAGGTAGGAACCGGAGAGGTAGTCCCAAGCAGTCAACTTGTTATTTTTGTTAGGCAGAAAGATGGATAGAAGTGGGATGAAAAGAGGCTCCCACCAAGAACTCAGGGAGGTAATCAGATAAAGCCAGGTTGCCAGGAAAGACAGGGTTAACACCGTTTGCATTGTGAGTTCATTCCATACCCTCTGATCTGGGCCAGTGACCTTGAGACTACGCAGGTGAGATAGGGGCAGAGACAGGGGACAAGCGTCACAATGAAATTTTCCTGCCTAAGATGAAAAATGTTGAGCTGTGAACAGCATAGTGAGAGCAAGAGGGACTTGTCCTCCTAACATATTCCTCAGTAATCAGCTAACACCCTATCCTATGTCAAGACAAGCAGTCTTAATTGCTTGTTGATGTGTTTCCAGTACCTCGGAGTGGCCACTGTGTTGGAGAGGAACAAAAGGTTTGTCCTACAGAATTACCTAGAGGACTGGCTATAGACAATGACATATTGTCTCTCACTGGAGACAGACATTGTGAGACCTCAGTACAATCCTACACCCCCCAACCCTTTACCTTTATTCTATTCTTGAAACTCCTTAAAAGACAGAATCTCAGCTTTTGGATGTGCCTCTCCTCCCTGAGGTTGCCCGCACTCACTGTTCTTTGAGTTTGTCACTCTCTCTGTCCTTCTCCAGGTATGTAGGACGGGGCTACCGAGAGCTGTGATTCAGGCTTGTAAGTTCCTGACATCTGGGTGACCTGGACGGAGCCGTGGATATACGATCATGCTCCTCAGTAGCCTGCCTGAAAATCTCCTTCCTTTGCCTTTAGGAAGTTCTCAGAACATAATCTCACTCCATCCTGTGCTCTGAGGGTCCCCCGAATCCTGGAGCAGTAGGGACTCAGTCCCCACACTGTGCAGACTCAAGTGGACACTGGACGCTGGGTGACCCTGGCTTTAGGAGTTGGCAGGGGATGTGCCCTATGCTGAGCAGCAGTTCAATGAGATTTCCTTTCCTTCCTTGTTTTTTTCCTTCCTCTCTGCTTTATTCAAGTAAACCTGCCTTTGTCTACTTTAACTCTAGCCCCCCACCTCCTTTTGAGGGTATTTGAATAAAAATTTCATTCTGCTTCACTCCAGTGTCTCTGCCCTTCAATTCTTTGTTGCGGGGGGACAAGAACCAAGGAGAACAAACTGAACCCACCTCCAACACTTTGACATTGAGAGAGTAAAATTTCCCAACAAATTTGTAATGGGACTTGAGAGAAAGGATGAAATAAATGATGGGTCCTTTTTATTTTTGCTTTTTTGGTTTGAGCAACTGAGAGAATTGTTTTATTATCAACTGAGAGAAAATTCTAGTGGCTCATACTTTTGGGGAAAGTTTACTATTTCAGTTTTTATTGGTAATATTTGAGATTAGACTTCCAAGTGCAGATTCCAAGTAGGTAGACTGAGATATGACAGAGAAAGATGTAAGTTGGAGATACAAACTTTGATCATACATATAGTATTTAAGGTCCTAAGAATACCAAAGGAATGTGTATCGACAGAGAATAAAAGAGGGCCAAGATTCAGTCCGGGGCACACCAATGGGAAGGGTTGAAAGGAGGAGAAATCAGCAGAACTTAAAAGGAACAATCAGTGGGGTATAGGTGACCTCCAAAGTATGTGGAATTCTGGAACACAAGAGACTATATAGAGCATTTAAAATTTTTTTTGGTTGAAGTATAATTGATATACAATATTCTATTGGTTTCAAGTATACAGCACAGTGATTCAACAGTTATATACATTATTAAATCTTCACCCCAACTAGTGTAGCTACTGTCAACACAGAAAGATGTTACTATTGACTATATTCACTGTGCTTTACTTTCATCGCTGGGACTAATTTATCTTATGATTGAGATTTTGTGCCTCTTCATCCCCTTCACCTATTAAACTCACCCACCCTAACCCCTTCCCCATGATACCCATCAGTCATTTCTCAGTTGTCTCTGAGTCTATTGCTATTTTGTTCATTTTTGTTTTGTTTTGTTTTTAGATTCTTCAAATAGGTGAAATCATATGGTATTTGTTTTTCTCCGCCTGGCTTATTTCACTTAGTGTAATACCCTGTAAGTACATCCATGTTGTTGCAAATGGCAGAATTTCTTTCTTTTTTATGGATGAATAACATTCCAGTGTGTATATGCACCACATCTTCTTTATCCATTCATCTACTGAAGGCCACTTAGTTCCTTCCATATCTTTACTATTGTAAATAGTGAAGTAATAAACATGGGGTGCATATATCTTTTTGAATTGGAAATATTGTGGCTTTTTTTGGATAAATTCCTAGAAGTGGAGTTACTGGGTTGTATAGTATTTCTATTTTAAGGTTTTAGAGAAACCTCCATACTGCTTTTCATAGTGACTGCACCGAATTACATTATCACAAACAGTGTAGGAGGGTTCCCTCTTCTCCACATCCTTGCCAACACTTGTTATTTCTTGTCTTTAGGATAGTGGCCATTCCAACTGGTGTGAGGTGATACCTCATTGTGGTTCTAATTTGTATTTCTCTAGTGATTAGTGATGTGGAGCATCTTTTCATGTGGCTATTGGCTATCTGTATTTCTTCTTTGGAAAAATGTCCATTCAGGTCCTCTGCCAATTTTTTAAATTGGTTTATTTGTTCTTTTGTTGTTGAGTCATTTGAGTTATTTATATATTTTGGATGTTAACCCCTTGTAAGATATATCATTTACAAATATATTCCCCTTTGTTTTGTCAGTGGTTTCCTTTGCTGTACAGAAGATTTATAATTTTCTGTAGTCCCACTTATGTATTTTTGTTTTTGTACTCCTTGTCCAGGAAGTCATGCCCAGAAAAAAATTTACTTATGCTTACATTCATGATATTTTGCCTATGTTTTTTTCAAAGAGTTTTATAGTTTCATGTCTTCTTTTTAGTTCTTTAACCAATTTCAAATTTAATTTTGTTTATGGGTTAGAGAGAATCCAATTTCATTCTCTTGCACATAGCTGTCCAGTTTTCCCAACACCATTTATTGAAGAGACTGTCTTTTCTCCATTATACATCTACAGCTCCTTTGTCATATATTGTCTGTATATGCATGGGTTTATTTCTGGGCTCTTTAGTCTGTTCTTTTGATCTATGGGTCTTTTCTTGTGCCCATGCCATATGTTTGGATTACTTTGGCTTTGCAGTCAATAGCTTGAAGTCAGGGAGTGTGATAATGTCAGCTTTGTTCTTCTTTCCAAAATTGCCTTGGTTATATGTGGTATTTTGTAGTTCCCTACAAATTTTAGGATTCTATGCTCTAGTTCATTGGAAAATGCCACTGGTATTTTGATAGGGATTGTGTTGAATCTGTAAATAGCTCTGGGTAGGATGGACATTTTGACTGTATTATTTTTATCCATGTGCATGGGGTAACTTTCCATTTATTTACATCTTCTTCAATTTCTTTCATCAGTGTCTTATAACTTTCAGAGTGCAGGTTTTTCACCTCCTTCATTAGGTTACTCCTAGGTATTTTATTCTTTTCAATGCAATTGTTAATGGAATTATTTTCTTAATTCCTCTTTGTTAGTTCATTGTTAGTGTATAGGAATGCAACAGATTTTTGTATATTTATTTTGTATCCTGTGACTTTGATGAAATCAGTTATTAGTTCCAATAGTTTTTGGTGGAGTCTTTAGGGTTTTCTATATGTAGTATCATGCTGTATGGAAATAGTGACAGTTTTACTTCTTCCTTACCAATCTGGATGCCTTTTATCTCTTTAAATTATCTGATTTCCTTGGCTAGGACTCTTAGTACTATGTGAATAAAAGCAGTGGGAGTGAACATCCTTGTCTTGTTCCCAGTCTTAGAGGAAAAGCTTTCAGCTTTATGCCATTGAGTATGATGTTAATTGTGGGTTTGTCATATATGGCCTTTATTATGTAGAGGTACGTACCCTCTATACCCATTTTATTGAGATATTTTACCATGAATGGATGTTGAATTCTGTCAAATGATTTTTCAACATCTGTTGAGATGATATGTTTTTTTTCTTCCTTTTGTTAATATGGTGTATCACACTGATTGATTTACCAATATTGTACCATCCTTGCATCCCTGGAATAAATCCCAATTGGTCATGATGGATGATCCTTCTGATGTATTCTTGAATTCAGCTTGCTAATATTTTTTGAGGATTTTTGCATTGATGTTCATCAGGGAAAATGGTTTTTTTCTTCCTTTTGTATTGTTTTTTTTCTGGTTTTGGTATTAGAGTGATGCTGGCCTCATAGAATTAGTTTGGAAATATTTCCTCCACTTCTAAGTTTTGGAATATTTAAAGAAGGACAGGTATTATCTCTTCTTAAAATATTTGGTAGAATTTATCTGTGAAGCTATCTGGTCCTGGAATTTTGTTTGTTGAGACTCTTTTGATTACCAGTTAAATTTCATTACTAGCAATCAGTCTGCACATATTTTCTGTTTTTTCATGCAAAGGAGAGTGGTGGAATGAGACTGTAGCTCTTGGGGGTATGTATATGGAAGATATTTATTTGCTGAAAGGTGTCATCCCCTAAAGGGAAAACTGAAGAGTGAGAACAAAGAATGAACCTTTGAGGAATGGGAAATGGCTGCCTTTAATAAGTGAGACAGAAAATGCTGCTAGATGAAAGAAAAGGAGCAACCAGAGCAGAGACTTTGTAGAAGTCAAGAATAAGAGTGACCAAATACTCCTCTCCTTTTTAATAGTCCTTATATGGGTTTTGGAATTACTAGGTCATAGTCTGAATATAATTGCTTCATGGAGGGTACTGGACAAAGTCACAGTCCTGTAGGAGTGATGTGTTGGAGTGCACTGCATGCTGGTGACTCTGAGAAAAGTCACTTGAAGAAGCCAGCTAGCCCATCAAACACATTCCAACAGGGTGGCACTATTTGGGTGATTTCATTACAGCCTAACTCTCAGAACTGGATTCATACGAACAAACCTCACAGAGAATAAAATTTTATTTATTTAAGTTAAGCGAATTCTTTTCTAATGTTCAAGACATTCTGACATTTTTGCCTTTTATTCTCTTCCTTTTTTAGCCCATCTCCTTTCTCTTCATAGATTCTTCAAGCTCTTTGAACACAGTTAAATCTAATTATTTTAATATGTGTTCCCTTAGTTACAGTTAAACCCAGTCATGCCTCCCTAAGAGCATATTTAGGTCACTTTGATCAGATTACAGGTGCATAAAGAATGTCTCAAATCAAGTGATTTAGACAAATGTGATAATTGAGCTTATTCTACATTTTCAAGTTCCCTAATTAACTTATCACAAGGTAAGTAACTTTTACTACAGTCCTGGAGGAAATTTGTGTGTACCTTATATACTACCTCATAGGGTTGTGATTGGGTTCTTTAAAAGCATAGCCATTTAGGATGTTAATTATCTAGAAGACAGGCAGGACCTTCAGAAAAACCAGTGACTGATAATTTCCATTTCTCTAGGCTCCTGTTTCACATGTGTACAGTAGAAAAAATAATGGATTTGAAGGATATTTAAAAGATAGAATGAGAGGATTTGTAGATAATAAAATAAGAAAGAGTTATTGGTGTACATGTAATAAAGTCCAGATTACTGCAGAAGAGAACAGGGGATATTTACATAGAAACACTTACATATCCAAGTAAGATAAAGTCTTGTGAAAGAGACTTTATTTTGAAATGGACAAAGAAAAATGCCTGTCAGTATTTCCAAAGTCTCCTAGCATGAAACAGGGAAAATGCAAAGCGAATATTTTAGCTTAAAATAAAATTATTTTCCCTTATAAGAACATTTGACTGTAATACAATTCAGTAAAAAATGTACAGGTTTTGGCATAAATGGGTTTTATAAATGTCCCAGGAAAGTATGTATTTTGTCAGTGGAATAGTACACCAGGACGAAATTGAGAATATCATATAAACTGTCAGCCTGAATGAGGAAGGTGCAGCAGAAATGTGATCTGAGAAATAGCATGCTGATTATTATGTACTGGGACCCAGAAGGTGGTCCTGTGATGTGTTTCTGCATCACACGTGATGGAGAATGAAGAAGCAAGTCTTCATTGGTTACTTCTTTTTAACACCAAAAAGGACTATATTTAGTATAAACTTCCAGTGTTTGAAGAACAACGGATTCATAAATCTAAAAATTATATTCTTGGTTGCTCTTCCATTTTATTTACTTGTTATTCATGCATGCATTCATTCATTCATTCATTGACACCAATTTCTCTCAGTCTGGGTGCCATTACCAAAACTTTTTCATCAATCTTAATGGCAATGAGTGGCTTTTACCACCTATAATGAGCAGAGAATGGGGGAATTAATGATTGCCACTGAAAATAAAGTGTTTCATAATTTTTAGAAGGAGCAGAATAAAGTAAAACTAACCATTTAGAAGTGGTGAGTACACCTTTCAGCTATTCTTATACTTATTACAACATGGACTGCAAGGGTATTTGTATGTCACATGTATGAAATAATGTAATAATATTCAATCAAGATTTCCAATCTTTCCAAATAGTATAAGAATACCATAAACCATAGACTAAAGAAAATTGAGATTAATATCTACCCTAAATAATTTAAGTGTCAAATATCCAGCTTCAATCAAATAAAAAAAAATGAAGCACTCAAGCATAATGGTAGGAACACATTGAATAAGAAAGAGCATTCTGAGAGCCATCTAATGAATACGTGGCAATGGGTAGCAAGGTGTGTGAAATCACAAGCATTCTATTCCATTTCTCCTTTCTTAGGTTCCTGTTGATTATAAAGAGAAACAGACAGCTCTTCTCTGAAGAAGTATAGACCCATCTGCTTCTCATTTTGACTCTCTTTATGCTTTAAAGTTTTAAACTAGTTTTCAGACCATTTGTAAAGCTGATCTAAAAGAACTTTAATTTTTAAATTTGGCACTGAAGAAGACAGCTAAAACTCCTGATCTCAACTTGTTTATATTTGTTAAAATATTTGATATTGCATCATCAATTTGTTTCTTTTCCAACTGAAATTAATATTGCCATTAAAGCTTTTCACCATCATAAATACAACAGAAAAGAGCAGATAAGGACATGTTTTATATATTCTGAGGTCAATATATTGCTAAGTTCCATCCATCCTCACAGATTCCTTCGTAATAGCATGAACCTCATTTTTCTTCCAAATAAACATCAGTATCACCTATAACTAGATTTCATATATCCCCAATTATAGAGTCAACTTTTTATGTACATATATTCTCTGAATTTCCCATGACCAACCGATTATCTGGAAATAAAAGGGTGGGTATACTGGTAAAGGAATTAAATTAATTTACTTTTTGATGAGGTTTAGGCTGTTGAAAAAATTAAAATTACTATCATTAATTTAATAATTATGTTAAAACTTTGGTTAAATCTGTCCAAATGGGCAGTTATAATTGACATGATCAAATTAGAAAGAGCATTTTGATGACTTCCATGTACTGTTCTTATCAGCCTCCCATTATATAGGGCTTAAATGTATTATTTCCATTTCAGGTTGGAAGAAATCTGTGGGAGATGTTTTGGAGATCTAACTGTAAAAAAAAAAAATGAGATTTTAATCATTCTCTATTTAGTTCAACAAAAGAATAATAGGAAAGGAAATAGTCAACAGAACCCATCTTCTTATCTACTCCATCAACTGAATTACAGGACAATTGGGCTATAGGTTAAAAAAAAAATTCCATGGTTTATAACATCAAAGAATGGGTCAGCCATAATATGTTTCAAAGGAAGCCCTTGTGAGGACTGGTCACTATTACCTGGAGTGTTTATGAAGGTTTTTCTGCCTGGATCCATGACTTGATTCCTACTGTGTGTTGGGGAATGAAGTGGGAAGCATAGAGTGTGGAAGATGCTTATGTGTGGATTATGAAGAGGCAAATATTTTGAGTTCAGTGGCGTGGTGTGAGAGTGGGCGAAGCCCAAGCCTGAACTGTAGGCAAATATTTCTGCAGATTCTCCATAAATGTGGAGAAGTTTACAATCTAAAACCATTGGGAGATTCTCAGTGTCTCTACTACACGTTCTGTTTCTCTGATAGTATATGAAAGGCAGGTGTTACCTGGCCATTAAGCTTCTTACTTTAACTAGGTAGTAATTGACTTTGTCTTTATTTTGGTTTTTTTTTTTAAGGTATTTCCAGAAGTCTAGGAGGTGGAGAATGTGTCAGTGGGCACATTTAAATAAATCAATTATAAATTAATGTGTGGATTATCGTGTTACCTCCAGAATGTGCTAATACATTCCCAGATAGTAGTGAGCATGAACTCAAGTCCACATCTTTTGTCTTATGGTGGACAGGGCAATTGGAACTCTCTCAATTAAGTTGTTGGGCCTGTGTTATTTATAGTCACAAATATCAGGCAATTAGACCATTGATAAGTATTTCTTACAATATTCTATGTTTCATAGAATGTGTATAGATCTGAAACCATTTATATAAAAGAAAATCATAAACCATGACTGCATTATCCCATCAGTATCTTGCTCTGGTGCACTCTGCAATGGTGGGAACTTGGCCAGAATGGGCTGAACGTTTTACCTACTCGAAATGATTGGCTGCCCTCCAAACGAGCTGCTGCAGCTCATTAAAGGGTCATGATGCAAGTGCTATTCGGGGTCACAAATGACCTGGCCCTAGTCTCCATAGTTGTAGCTGCTCACCAATTTCCCACAGAGCCCAAAGATTGACCCAGTCTGTAACACGCCTGTCAGGGCTTTGTAGGGTTTGTATTTCCCTGTGGTCCAAACGTTTTTAAACTAATGACACCAGATGTGGTCCACAGGATAATGGCCTTCCACCCAGATGTTTACATCCCAGTCAGAAGAACCTGGTATTCTACTAGCTGCATGACAAAATGGAATTCAGATTGCACTTGGAAATAAAGTTGTTTACTGTTTTACCTTAACATAGGGACAATTTCCTGGATTGTCTAGGTGGGCACATTATGATCGCAAGGGTCTTTGAACGTGGAAAGGAGAATTGGAAGAGAGAATCAGAGAGAAATTAGCACTAGAACAATGTGGCCTGCTGTTTCTGGCTTTGAAGATGGAATAAGGAGATTGTGAGTCAGTAAAGAAATTGGTGGCCTTTTGAAGTCAGAACAGGCAAGAACAGTGTTCTACCCAGAGGCCAAAGAAACAGCCCAGCCATGTTAGCCCTTCATTTTAGCCTGGTGAGACTTACATTAGAGTTCTGACCTTCACGATTGTTGAGAGTGCAAATTTGCACAAAGCCACTATATTGTGGCAATTCGGTATGGCTAGAGTGTAAAACTACACATAATTGGTGCCTGGGATTGAGGTGCTTCTATAAATGTGGACCTGGCTCTGTAACTGAGCAATGGGCAGAGGCTAGAAATACTGGGGAGAGTGTGATGGAAAAAGCCCACGTTGCCTTGAACCGACTGTTTGTAGGAACAGAGATGTTAGTCACTCTGATACAGGAAGCAGAGTGTGGCAGAGAAAACATTTATTGCCTACGAGAATATCTAATTTCTCATTAATAGGATGTTAGTAAATGACGATAAAGGTATGAGAACATGCTATTGGGACCTGGAGGAAAGGAGATTCCTCCAATTGTGCCCTGGAGTAATTAGGTAAGTAGAATTTTAGAAGTGGACGTTGGGCAGTAACTGAGGAGATTCCCAAACAAAGGGTTGAAAGTGTCACTTAGTTTCTTTTTGATACTCAGAGGACAACATGAGATAAAACAGATAAATTGGGGGAAGAATTGTAAAACTGAAAGGAAGCACACTGGTTGACTTGGGCAAATCTCAGCATTTCCAGGTTGCAGAAGATGCTGACCTTAAGAGGCCCACTCCTGGGAAAGTGGGCTTCAGGAAAATGTTAAGGGTGTGGCTGGGCGGGCTCTTGCTAATACCTCAGAAAGAGGAAGTTCAAAGTGTGTTTTCACATTAAAGCATCGGAGAACATTGTGTGCCTCAGTTTCCCTCGGCCATAGCAGGAGAAGGCAAGAGTAGAGGTGGGATCATGTGTGAAGGATTCGTGCAGCAGCGTGTCCGATGGAGCAAATGCCAAGATGTGCACAGCTCCACGGAAGGTCACTGTCCATCAGCCAAACAGCAGTACTCGGTCCCCTTGCTCAGCAAGCATGAGCGTAACGTTACAGAGAACTATGCTGGAAGCTTCCTAGGCTACAGGGCTCAGTTTGAGGCTAACTCACTGCTGATGCTGCCTCTGGTCCTCCTCTGATCTTTGGAGCTTCACATCTGAGAAATGAGTTACAGTACACATGGTCAATCTTATGTTTCTTTTATTAAAATATTGTGAATATCATGGCAGGAGCCAGCAGGGTTGTAGTGGACACTGAACTCCTTGTCATATTCTAAAAGGATAACTATGCTTCTTAATCACGTTTCATCCCTCTGAGTTGCATGGGCAGAGAATACTTATGAGGGGCAACAAATGATGACTTTCACATGGTGATAATGGAATCTTTCTTCAATTTCTACTGTTGTGTATTTTACCAGTAGAAGAATGGTGGAATTTCATGTTTATAAGAATTAAACATTTGTGGTCGTTCTTCCAAATACTTCTAAATATATTCTATTTGTATTTCTAAATATAAAAATATTCTAAGTATATTCACAGCACAGTTTTAGTTTTATGAGTTTGAATTCAGACCCAAAATAAGATCTAAGTTCTCATGTCCAATCTTTCTACTCCTGGACTCTGAAGGCATATAATATGTTAAAATAATTTTGCAGTGCAAACATGCCCCAACAGCATCATTTCTGGATTCCCTAATCTTCTTCTGTCAATATATTCTGACTTACTTGGTAAATAGAGATGTATCTACATACTAGTAAAATGAAATTAATCTAACATGGTTAAAATGATATAGACAGTTGTCATGATATTTTGAGTGTAGCTAGTAATACCTAAAAATCAAAAAAATGTTTTTATTTATACCATAGACATTGACAAAAAATTCCAGCAAATTATTGTTTCATTGTGGATAATTCAATAAACCCAAATACCTCATAGAAATGACAGATAATAGTTACTATGTCAAGCAGTATTTTTGAAATGTATTGTTTTACCATTCCTTGAGGTTAGGTTTAGCTCCTTTCTACCTATTTAAATTTTATAAAAGATAAGTGAGATTGTAAATGCTTGTTAATTGATTGTTTTCTTGCTATGTTACCATTTAATATATATAAAGCTTGGAGGGTAATGTATATGTTATCAGTTTATGAGAGCTGGAGACCTCTCTTTGATGCTTCTAGCATGTGTGGTCGTTTCCACTAGAACTGAAAATACGGCCTTCGTTCCCTTGGATGTGAAGGACTGCTGCTAGAAAAGGGAGCTCTGGGAAAAAAAGATCATGTCTCTGATTTCCACAGAACACGCAAACAATGTGGCTTTTTCATGGAGGCAGTTAGCATGCACTTGACTTTTCTACTACCTGAAAAACCCTGTTGGGCAATCATTCCCTACATCAGAGACAACAGGAAGTATTTCTCCAGGTCTTAAATCATGCCTTCTGGTATCTGAACACACGGATGGAATGGAGATCCTCTCCCACTAAAATAAATCTCTGTCTCCCTGCACTCCGATCTCTTTGATAGACACTCATTTCCTTGCATTCATTCTTAAACCCTCATGGGCTTGCAAACATCAACTAGGATTGAGTTTCTTAAGGCCCAGGATACAAAAATAGAGTAAAGCCAAAGCAAATGATATTCCATCATACCTGTTCCTACTCCTTAATTTACTGATGCTTAATACATTAGTAATTTGACCTTTAGGATCAAACTAGCTCGGAGTTTATAAATACAATTGTAAACGTGATGGGATTAGCTGGTTCACGGCTCCTTCATACACTGTAAATTATAAGTGATTTATTTCAAAATGGCAAAGATTGAAATGAAAATGTCCCACATTATATTACAAATGACAAGGTATAGCACAATTATTATAATATAATGGATGTTATTATATTAAAATACATCTTTAAAAGGCAATCCTCAGTTTGTGTAAAGCAGTTTGAATTTCTAGGGACACTAGAAAGTCATGAAACAATGACCTAACAGCGGAGGAGGGCATTATACTGTAACATCTTTGAACAGGGAGTACAGCATGGAATGTGAGTCAATATATTTAGTTTAAAAGGGTTCATTTAAGAATTCCATCACTTCTAATTTCATACAAACACCTGAATGTAACAATAGTATCCTACTGTATTATGTATGTTAACCTTCATAAGAATCAAACATAGTAGTTATTGTTATTTTCTTTTTATAGTTGAGGAAGCTAAGTTTCACGGAAGTTAAGTTCTATAAAATCACAAAATGGTTTGAACATACTCAGTTTCACATTTCAAAGGCTTTCAGCTGCCATCACTTTACTGGAGACTGAGATGGAAAAAAAAAAATGAAAGGCAGGTACACTCATGGTGTTAGTAAAAATTCATGCTTTCAGCCTCTTCTCTCAGGTACGACACACACTTTTAAAGGGTTTCGAATTCCCACTAGTGGGCTCGCCTCTTCGAAAATCTCTCTAAATTCGTGTGCTACTTACATCACTTCAATCCTGTGACATTTCTACCACACCCATGTGTCAAGATATCAATGTTTACATTGTGTGATTTTCCTTAGCTCTGAAAATATCTTTATATAAAATAGGCAATTTTCTTTTAGCATAAAAAAGTCAGGTCTCAAAATCTGAAGCTTTCTTGGAAGTCTACAGTGCCCTACATTAAGATAATTTATAGAAAACGATGAGCCTACAGTACTCTTCTAGAAGGCAGTTAGGAAATGGAAACTCTTGAGATACAAACAGGTAATCCAATAAATATATTCTAGTTGTCTGGGACAGAAAATATGCAAATAGAATTTCCATTCTTTATACTGCTTTTCTTCCCATTCTAAGTCCTTTATAAAAAAATGAATTAAACATTTATGGATAATGAAGTACAAGCTATGAGACAGAATCAGACAACATATGTCCAAATGTATCTTTAAAACCAAAAGGGTTTAGAATATTTTTCATCAGTAATTTTAATCTCATATTTGTAAATTTTTTCACACATTTGAGACTGTTAGATGTTTCCTTAATATTCAGATTTGTTCACTTACATCTTGCAGCTTGCTAATACTGAAAGCCTATAATGAATGAAGAAATTAGCAGAAAAAGTGATAAGGAAATCTAACCATGAATTCTTAAAATGTTAATTACATTTTTATTTTATCCTCTTTTTAAGGTGCTATTCCTAAGTAATACTTACAAATAAAGTGAGCCATGTTTTTTAGATGCAGCAAACTTTTGATTTGACAGTTAAAGCATTGTATAATTTATAACTTAATTAGAAAAGAAAAGGTGTTTTTAGTAGTCTCAGGCTAAGAAAAAGAGAGCAGATTTCAGATTTTGGCTTCTACCTTTGTGGTGAAAAATATATTTTTAAATGATACTTTATGCTAATAAATTAAAACTCAAAATCTCTGATTTATAACCATGAATTAAAAGCATATATTTGCATTAATGTCAGATTACATAATTAAGTATAATTACAGTTATTATGTGATTATTCCATACTTGGTGTATGACTATTTATTCACCAAAAATTTTATACATTTCAAACATCACTTTTCTTAATGTCATATTTGGTGAATAATGAATAATGAATGAATATAATGAATAATAGTCATTATGCTATATATTACATCCCCAGAACTTATTTATCTTATAAATGATAGTTTGTACATTTATATTTATTATTTAAAAATAATATTTAATGTGACCTTGTAAAAACATTAATACTACTTCTCTTTATTTGATCAATGTCATAATATTCTTCTAATACACAATAAAAAGTTGGTATCCAAGACAATCAGTTGCATGAAGAAACAATTTTAGATTTTAAGACTTGCAAAATTAAGAACGCTTCTTATCTTACATTAAAAAATAATGTTGCAAACCTCTTATGTTCCCAGTAATTAGTATGTGCTCTCTTTTTCCTGTGGCTAATAATCTAAAGCTTTCTTTTGGTAATGGAAAAAATCATTTAACACATTTTTTTTCTTATCCATACAGGTCTACACTAGAGTTAATGGAGATTATGTGCATTAGAGACTTTTTACGTGTTTATTTTTTTCCAAATGGCAACAACTGAAGAATGGTTAAATAAATTGCAGTGCAATGATACAACAGAAAATATCCAATTGCTTATTAAAATATTTTCAAAGGTTTTAAACTGGGTAATGCTTATCATGTAATAAACCATGTGTTTAATTAAAAAACCCACATGTGATCAATCATTATGAAGCTCTAGAATATGTTATGGACTACCGTTCTGTTGGCATATATAGATTCTCCTTTTGTTTAGTGGGTGGGTCACATTCCCATGTAACAGTTAATCTCATTTTAATGAACATTGAGTTTATTTCCAAAGACCTACTACTTAAAATGATGAAAGATACTTTTTTCATAGATGGCTTTACATACCTGAATAATTAATTTTCTCATATATATTTCTTGAAATGAAGGTATAAGAAAAAGAATAGGTACATTTTAATTTCCTGAGTTGATTTGTAATTCAAATATTCATAACTTATTTTCTCATTGAAATTATAGTAACTATAATTCTACCATAATCTAACCTAAAAAAATTATGTTTCACATTTGATAAAAAAAACAGTGGAGTCTCAATAAATTATGGAAAATAATATTATAAAATTTATTATCTAAAATTTTTAACAATACAATGTATTTAAATATATCCACTTTTAAAGTGTAGATTTTTATTTTCAGCTCTAAGATGCCTGCTTCTGTAAGAATTTGTTTTAAACACTTAAAATGTAAAGAACTAAAACCAGTCATAATTTTACTGCCAAAGTACCCAAAGAAATCACTCGTTACATTCTGGTGTATTTTCTCTCTGAAAAATAACATATCCTATGCATTATGTGCATAATTGTGTTCTACTTAATTTGACTATATATATTCATATTTTTCATGTCAAATTCTTCAATATTATTTTTAATGTTCTTTTAAATAGGGGGTTACTCTGATTCCCCATTCCCATAATGATTGATACTGAAATTTTTTATAGCTTTCACTCTTAGAAATAATGTTACAATGACATTTGTGAAGGAATTTGTCATATTCCAGGCAATTTTCTTAGGGTCATTTCTAAGGGGCCATAAGATAGGGTTAAATAGTATTTATACATTTAAAGCTCTTTATAAAAGCAGAGCAGCGTCCTAAGGAGGCTGTACCAGGGCAATTTCCCAGCCATAGCTTTGAGGAGTGGAAGTGTCAGCAAATCCTGTCCAAATATTTTAAAATAGATACGAGCCTTCATGTACCACTGGCATGTGTTGCCAGGGTTTATTAAGTGATTTGTTCTCATTGTACTCAATCTTTCTCAGGAGCGATTTTCAGTTTTGTGATTATCATGTTCCCCTTATTGTTTTCATCTTTCTTCAGTGGCTGTTCTTCTTTAGTTTTCTTGGCTGGGCCCTCTTCACTTGACTGACCTCTAAATATTGGGGGAGTGTAAGGTTCAGTTTTTGGCCCTCTGAACTGTCAATATTTTCTCTTGAGATGGAATCCCATCTCTAACAGGAGCCTACCCTCTATGATTCAGATTCACCCATGTAGTTGCCACTAAGCCCTTCCTTAAGATTCCCAAACTGAGCACATGCAGAGCATAATCGTTAGTTCTTCTCATTTTAGCTAATGGCGACATTGTCTACCAAGATGCCAGTCCCAACCCCGGAAGTCACCCCTTATTTCCCACACAGCAAAACCTGTTAGTTCTACTTTCACATACAGTTGACCCTTGAACAGCACAGGTTTGAACTGCATGGGTCTATGTATATATATTTCTCAACATGGATTTTTTTTTCAGCAAACACATGTGTTAGAATATTATTTTGGCCCACAAAACACCCCAAATAGCCAAAGCATTCCTGAGAAAGAAGAATAAAGCTGGGGCATTTACACTCCCCAACTTCAAGCTCTACTACAAAGCCACAGTAATCAAGAGAATTTGGTACTAGCACAAGAACAGAGCCACAGATCAATGGAACAGAATGGAGAGCCCAGCTATAAACCCACACATATATAGCCAATTAATATATGATAAAAGAGCCATGGATATACAATGGGGAAATGAAAGTCTCTTCAACAAATGGGGTTGACAATAATTTTTTTAAAAACTTACAGATAAACCATATAGCCTAGAAATATCAAAAATTAAGAAAAAGGTATATCATGAATGCATAAAACATATGTAGATACTAGGCTATTTTATCATTTACTACCATAAAATCAGCAGTAGGCTATAAGTAGTTACACTTCTGGGGGGTCAAAGGTTAGATGCAGATCTTAGACTGTGCCCGGGGTTAGTGTCCTTAACCCCTCTGTTCAAGGGTCAGCCGGGTATCTAAGATCTGACAACATTAAACCATCTCTGCTTCTAAACTTTAGTCCCCGCTGACTTCACTTACCTTCTAGGAACTAATTACTCCTCCATCCTAGGCCTTTCCACACAGTAATTATAGTGAATTTTAGAGAAAAATATAAAGCAACAACCAGCCCATGTGTAGATCGTATTAAACAAATGTGTGTATACGCAATGGCTTAAGAAGCCCTCCGTGTTCTGACATTGCCTACTTCTCCAGATTAATCTCATATTACTCTCACTCAAGTTCAAAATACCCCACATATACTGACCTTTTTTGTGCAATGCAACAAGCCAGGCTAATTTCTTACTTAAGAACTTTATATTTACTATGTTCTCTGTGGGAAGTGTTCTCCCCACATTTTCACTTGGCTGGATTCATTTTTAATCATTCAAGTCTCAGTTCATGTATTGACTCATCAAACACCCTTTCCTGATGAAACCATCCAACCAGCGTCAGGCAGACCATCTCTTATGCTGTATTACCGTCTCCTAAGTACTTACACTGTCTTAAATTTACTTAATGAGGAGTATTTTCACTAGCATATTTTGAAATATCTCATAATATATAGTGTTTATTACCAACAAACATCCTTTATTGCCTCTTGCTGTGCTACTTCCTTCATAGTCTAGTCTCAAAACTCAAGAAAAAGTAGAACTGGTCAACCCTACATACTCTTAAGGCCAGGATGACTTTAGTGTCTTTTCACATACGATTTCTCAAATTAGCCTTAGCTTAGGCATTATCAGTGGCCTCTTTTTCTGACCCAGATAATGGACTAACTGTGGAAATAAATAGAATGCATGTGTAGATAAATACACACACATATAATTTCCTAGCCTTAATATGTATTGCTTGTGATCTTGGATACTATTGGTAGCCATAAAGTAACTTCCAAGCAGCTCCCCTTCTTCTGCCTGCTGACCATCTTGGATTTGCCTGATACTTTCTTCTCCTCATGATATCACAACCCTGACTTTAGATGATTTGACTCCCTAATTCTGGTCTGGGAGTTTGTAATCAGCCCATGGAACAGCCCAGAGAAAACAGATTCTTAATAATTCCAGACAATCTCCTTCATAAAGAGACACAGACTGAAACACAAAGGAACTCAAATATGAAACACTATAGATTTTTAAATTTTTCTGTCATTGATCTTAACTGAACTTTAATGTTTCTTTCCCTGTTAGCTCGAGGAATGGAAAACTGCAAGGTTGGCTTCTGGTATATTCTTTTTTTAAAAAAATCTCATTTCACTTGAATTTCCACTAAATTTTAAATTTAGTTCCTATCAGTAAGTTCTGCATGCTCCCTACCTTTCTGCTCCAACTGTCCTGCCAGCCTAGCCTAAACCTTCTTCCAAACATCTTCCATATCTGCCTAACATGGAGGTGAATGTGCTCCTCCAGAGCATTATTGACCATTCCCTGACCTTCCTGTACATGTGTCATGAGTGTCCTTGGCTCAAAGTGTGTGACACACCCATTGCTGAACCAATTATGGTGGCTCAGGAAAAGTTCATTGTCTAAAGCTATACAAAGTTGCTCCTGCCACTGAGGGAGCCCCAGTCCTATACAATCTACATGGTTAGGAATGGAAGTAGAATGGAGGTAGAATTTCCCCAAAAGAAATTCATGATGCTATCACCATGGAAGGAGAGGGAATGAGAAATGGGCAACAGAGAGGTATCCCCTGCAGTGACAAAGTATGTCAGGTTGGAGGCACCTCTGCTTGACTTAAAGAGAACAGCCCAGACTGACGGCATCAATCTGGGAACGGGAAACCTGCCTTATTTTCTGGATCATCTGCGCATTTGCAGAAAGAATATCTCTAGGTTCTCCTCCCTGGGGAAGAAGCCCCTCAGCTTCTGATTCCTTAGCTGCCCTCAAGCGTTCTTACCGGTCCACCCATCTGAAACAAAATAGCCTAGAATAGCCATGGCTTCGCAGATGACAATGTCTTCAAAAAGAAGCTGCATGAGAGAGGGAGACGCCATTGAGGGAGAGAGAGAAAAACGAATTCAAGAATAATTTTGTCCCTTTCATTTAGAGATTTGCCCATAATCTGATACATAAGGAATTTAATAGGTATTTTATAAATGTGAGAATGTATCTTGATGTCTTATTTAATTGAAAGAAAACAATCCTTGATATTGCAGACAATGTAAGAACTTAACATCATAGGTTTTAATTTACTTTTGGAACAAAATCCAAATCTGCTAAAATATTGCTGTCTCTTCAGTCTTAGGGTTTTCAGTGTATCTCTGAATTCACTGTACTTCAGCCCCCAACAGTCTTTCAATTTCTTTAATGCTTCAACAAGAAAACAAACTCCGTTATGCCTCAATGTTTTGCTCAGGCTGTTTTCTTTGCTGTGCAAGCTCTTTGGAAATTCTTTTCTTCCTCTCTTCTTCACCTGACTTAGCCCTGCAGTCTGCAGGTATCATCTTAAATACCTACTGTCTCTCTCTCCACCTCCTCCTCTCTTTTTTTTTTTTTTTTGCAGGAATCATCCAAGAAAGCATTTTTTCCCCACAACTAGTTTAGGTTCCCTTGGGTCATGCTTCTAAATCATTTTATGCACATACAGTTTCTATCATCGATCATAAGAGCAATTTACAAAATAGTTTTATTGATGTAAAATTGACATACAATAAACTGTATGTGCTAAAATTACAAAATCTGATCTATTTTGATATATGTATATGCCCCTGAAATTATCACTGCAGTCAAGGTAATGAACACACACACACACACACAGAATCTCTAACTGTTGCAATCTCTCCCTCTTGTCCCTTCCTGCCCTCCCTCCCACTTCCATCCCATTTCGGGCAAACACTGAACTGATCTGGCATCTGTCACTATAGATCACCTTGCATTTTCTTTCTTTTTCTCTAACTTACTATTTTGAAATTATTATTGACAAACAAGAAGTCGAAAAAAATCGTACAGAGAGAGCTCCCCTGTATCCAATACCCTGCTTTCCCTAATGACAACAACATATGACTGAAGTAAGCGATCAAAACCAGGACACTGAAATTGACAAGATGCAATGAACTACATTAAGCCTTGCTTGGATGTCACAAGGATGTCCGGGATTTCCAGCCTGCGAGGCTCATTTAGATTCATTTCTTCTTACTGAATTTCACATGGTAGTTGGAATTTACATAAAAGCAATAAAATAGTCTTTGACTAAGTAGTTTTATCTTGGTGTCCGTTTTATGGCTTCTGCTCTGACTCTACTTCACAGTCACAGATCACTCCCGGCAGAGGGTGACAACCGGTGCGCAGGTTTCTAGAGTCGGTCCCACCCTCCCCTTTCTACGGAGCATCCATGTAAAATAAGAGGAGATAAGAAAACTGCAGAAAGAAACCGAGGAGTTTATCTAGATGATAAAGAATTAGGGGGCAGGCAGGTGCTGTGAGAGTAAAAGTTAGAATACCTTTTCACATGGCACGTAGGGGAATGTTTAGTGATGATCTTTGGAACTGCCATCAAGTAAATTAAATTAGAGAGGCATGGGAAAGTGATTCTGAGAAATGTCATTTCTGGTAATTAATTAAATAAGCTTTCCTAAAATTCTTCAAGAGATACCAATAAAGATAGAAAGCCCCTTTTAATTACTCATGGTTTCACATCTGTGCATCTATGAAAGCAATTCAGTTCAGCAGTGTGACCCTATCGAGTGCTAGAATTTTTCAGGGTATCACTGAACACACAAAACTCACTATCATTCCACACTGATGCCAGTGCCAAAGTACACATCCTCTTATGCCCAGTTCTAGAGAAAAACCTATTTTAATTCTTGTCTCTCCCCTTAGAACCTGATTATTTATTTAATTACACTGTCCTATAGATTCCATAAACTTCTTTCCAGTTCATTCATATTGTCGCCCCCATAGCCCTGGGCTGTGATCCAGGTTGCAGACCTCTCTGATCTGCAGTAACACGGTTACTAAATGCTCATTTTCCTCTCCTTTGTTTCTTAACCTTCAGTCTGTTTTTCACATTGAGGCCACTGTGATCTTCACCATTCTACATATCTGATGATGACGTTCTATTACTCCAAAAAACTGCGTTGACTTCTTGCTCCTTGGGAGGAGCCCAAAGTCCCTTCGCCTTGTTCTTATCGCTGAAGCCTCATGCCTCACTGGTCACCACCTCGGATTCTTGACTACTTGACGTACCAAATATTTACTTTTCTCCAGCTAGCTACGCTCTCTTCAGCCTGTGAGACAGCGTCCTCTTTGTGTAAGATGTACTTATCCTCCCCACCCTGCTCCTGCCTTACCTGACCTTGCTCATGCCCAATGTTCAGGGTCCCACCCAGGGTACCATCCTTGAAAGCAGCCTCCACCGTCCTCTTCTCTCAGGCCCGAGAAGTGCCCCTTCTCTGCATTCTGATCGTCGTGGCCATGTTCAGCTGTCATCTTCACCAGACTGAAGCTCTGTAGGAACACAGTTCTTGTATTTCTTATTTGGGATTGTGAAGAACAAACTAAGAATCAAACAGAGGAACAAAACCCACAAAAACAACAGTGAAACACGGGGAGGGGCTCATCTAGCATTCAATAAACATTTGTTGAAGTAAAATTAAACTTCACGTATTCTGCCTTTCCATGCAATAGTAAACATGCCAAATGCTAAGTTAAACGCATCTATCACTTCCCTGCTAGCCTGGGATTGGCTGGGACTATGGTTATCTTGTTACTTGTCAGTGTGTCTGAGAACATAAAACTATCAGGCCCATGGTTGTGTGCTAGACAAATACATATTCAGTGCTGGCACATAGTAAGCCTTAAAGAATAACTGCTTTCAAAGGAGCAACACAAAAGAACACTTTTTCATTAGCTTATTATTAGGAGCACAAGAATTATCAAACCTTTACAAACCAATAATATTCTTAAATAATTTGTCAGAATACAGTTTTAATTTCCCCAGTAAAGTTGCACTTGTCAGCCCTGGGTTTCTGTATTCTGAGACCTCTTTATAATGTGCTGAGAGAACAAATGGACTGTAATAATTATAATTTAATTTTTATAATTGGTGTCATGCTTTCACCTAGCAGACCATTACAATATCAATTGGCTGTTAAATAAATGTATTGTCCAAATAGACTTTACATTAGAATTATGAACACAGCCTCAGTATTTTCACATTTCAGGCATACATTTTTGCCACATTTTGATGTCATGTCATGGGCCACATGTATTGGATTTTCTTTATTCTTGAATGTAGATCCTTGAAATATCAGATTTTAAGTTATTTACTTTTTTTTTGTTATATTTTGGAAAAGAATGATGTGGCATGGCAACAATCATCGCCTTTACCAATCTTCCTAAACATGGAAATATAAAGTGAACATGGGATACCAGAAAACAAGATATCTTTTGATCACTAAGTTCCGTTTTTTAAACTTTTATTGAAGTATAATACACATAAACATACACTTCTAAAATGAGTTTATTCTTAATTTTTTTCACAGCCTTTACATAATTGTGTAAAAGTCATCAAAATCATGAGGCAGAACTTTACCGTCGCACCATAAGACCCACCTCGTTCTAGTCACTGATCCACCCTCAAGGTTACCCACCACCCTGACTTTAAACACAATAGATCTGTTCTGTTTGCTTTGAACTTTACATAAATGAAATCATACAGTCATACAGCATGTACTTTTTTGTGTCTGTTTCTTTCCCACTCAATACTGTGTTAATGAGACATCCATGTTGTTGCATGTAGTTGTAGATTATTGTCATGGCTGTGCAGTGTTCCATTATTTGCATATGGTACAATTTATTTTCCCATTATGTCTATAGACAGTTGAGGAATTTATCAGTTTGGGCTATTATAAATGGTTCTATTATGAACATATATGTATTTCTGCTAAGTGTATACCCCAGAGTAGGATTTCTGGGTCATGGTGTATGCATATATTTAACTTTGGTACATGCAGTTAAACACTTTGCAAAGAGGCATTACCAATTTGCTTATCTGCGAGCAGTGTGTGAGAGTCTGGTTTCTCCATATGCTTCTTAACACTTGCTACTACATTGTTATTATTATTGATATTGTTAGTATAATTATATAAACGTCAGCCATCCTGCAGTGTAGTGGAATAAGTATACATTGTTCTAATTTATATTTCTCTGATGATTAATGAAGTCACTAAAGTACTTTTTATATGTTACTGGCCATTTGAGTATCCTTTTTTGTGACATGTCTGTTCAGGTCCCCTGCCCATCTTTTGCTAGCTTCGATGTCCTTTTCAAATAGATTTGTGAAAGATCTTTATCTTTTGTTGGATTTCCATATTGCAAATATGCTTTTCTCTTTGGATTTCTCTTTTTTTCTCTCTTAATGGTTTATTTTGATAAACAGAATTTCTTAAGGTAAAAATAAATCAATTCACTAGACTTTTTATCATTATGGTTAATGTGAAGATTAATTTCCATAAGCTACACCTTGAAATAAAATATTTTGAAAACTGTTTTTACAAAGTAACAAGTATTGGACTTCAGACCTATTTTGGTCCCTGGATCTTATATATGGCATGATCTTAGACAAGATAATTAATTTCTCCATGCTTCTATTTACTCATTGTAAAACAGAGACAAGAAAAATAATATATATGTCCTGGACTGACTGCAAGAATAAAATAAGATATATGATGATTGTGAAATGTCTTTGTAAACTGCAAAGCACAACATAAGTAAAAGACAGTGATAAAAATAACTGTGTGATTTTCCCATCATAGGCACAATAGATCTTTGTGCCCTAACTTATGCCATGACCTCCAGTGAGCATTTCGTTTTCATAAATAATTAATAGATTGGCAAACTAGGGTTCTTTTCATCAATCTGAAGGTATCTCTAATATTTTTAATTTGAATGAAGTCTCTTTAATCATCAGATCAATTAGTTCTTTTCTGTATCATCAAATAAACTTAAATTTCATAGTCATCTTATGGTTCTTGTTTGGGACCCACCACTTAAAACCCTGTGTCTTAGAGCACATAAATTCATACATGAACTGTAGCCATGTGAACTAGAAAACAATTCAACCATAAAGCACTGTCATTTTACAGAATCAAATTTTTCAAGTATTTGATATAACATTTATGAAACTATATACCTGTTCATTTATTTGTCCTATACATTCAATGAACAGTTAATAAGAGTTTAAGCTAATATTAGTCAGGATAAGCTGGATGATGCTTCACAAAAAGTAAATGCAACCTTGCTCACGCTATGCTACGTATCTGTCTCAAGGGAGTTATCATTTCTGATCCATGTTTTTCTCACTTTCAACCCAAGCTGAAGGGTCAGCCACCATTTAGAGCACTGTAGGCTGTGGAAATGATAATGGTGTTCTGAAGAGTCTCTTTTCAGAGATGATCCATCCAAAATATGACATAGGTCTTTTTGTTCACAATTTACTGACCATAAGTAGGAACACCATTCCACCCACACGAAAGAGGGCTAAGAAATAGAAACTTACATGGCTGAAGGGTGAAGAGCTGGAATATCTGGTGAGCAGAAGTAATGATGGTTTGCAGTGTCCTGTATATACCAAAGGGTCGCTGGGGAACCAAAACTGAAAAAGGCATGGCCTGTGTCTCTACAGTGACAAACAGAAAGTACACCCTACTGAATGCATGCAGGAGGAGTTCAGTGGCTACACAAAGGAAAGCATGATAAACTCTTTTTTGATGAGTGTGGAAAGACTTAAGAAAGAAAGAAATAATGATCTGTTTCTTGAAGCATACATAAGAGTTCAAAAGGAAAAATGAATTGGGGTGGCTGTTTCAGGCATAAGAAACCAAATGACCAAATCCTCAGAAGTATTCTCTTCATCGAGGAAAATGTGTGGTTTAGTACACCTGGAGCACAGCATAAATGAAAGGAACGGCAGGAAAGGAAGTTGGAAAGGTAAAAGGGAGGAGATTATGGAGGGGTTTGCGTGCTTAAAGACCGAGTGTAGAGTTAATTAATGTTTATAAAAAGTACAGCACTGAAAAAGTTTGAAAATTAAACATCACCCAATTTTTGTTTCACAAGGAATGCTTTGGTTCTAGGTTGAGAGACGATAGGTAGTGTAAAAATGAAAAGACAGTTTGAAAGGGTAAAAACCTGAACAAAATCATATTAGTCCACAAGGATTAAAAAAAAAAAGAGTATGTAAGGTATCAGTGAGAGCTTTGCTTTTGGCCAACACGGGAACAACTAAAGAAAATAGAACGCGTAGAGGAAAAGAAAGGATATCAAGACATTGGACATCATACAAAGAATCACAGCGGTTCCTGCAAGGCACGAGAAATACAAGGAGTCTTACAATTCTCTAGTTTATTAGTTGGAAAGGGTTTCCAGTCTGTGGCACAAGGGGAGAGACCCAGAAGGGGACTGATGGTCTCTCTCTGAGCTGGGAAATGGAACTGGAAATATAAGAAGGCCACTGCAACCATACTGTCTTCAGGAAAGAAGACGGAAATGAGAGAGGCAGAGAGTCTGTTTTTAAGGAGTTGGAGCATTTTCAAAGAATACTCATCATTACATATGTGTATGTAATGGGAAATTGCCCAAGGTGGAGGAAAGAGCTACCTGAAGGAATTAGAGACACAGTTCCTGACCCCGCCAATTAGGGTGGAGACACTTACTGCTTATAAATGGGTATAGCACAGGTTTCGCCCCAGATTGAGACAAAATTATTCATAAATTAAATCTCTGCTACCACCTAACAAAGTTTAAAAAGTAGTACCTAAAAGCACAAAACTTTCTGTAAGTACCATAATGATTTCCAGAAGAAAACTCAAGAATATTTATAGAAATACAAAATACACTGCACTTCATATGTTAAATATATTATGTCTGTCATCAGGTAAAAAAATACTGACTTACAAACAGGCAAAAGTATACAACTGAATCTGAGGACAAAAATCAATCCATTGAAACTTACCCAAGTTTGACACGGATGATAGACTTAGTAGGTGAGGACATGAACACAGCCACTGTCATCACAGCCCATATACTTTAGAAGCTAGAGGAAAGACTGAGTATGTTAGGCAGAGATGTGGAAGATATAAAAATAATTATAATGTATAGTGAAACCAAGTTAGTGAACACCTGGAGGCAGGGTGGTGGGTTTAGGGCTGTGAGAGGCACCAAAGGAAGGTTTATAAAGCACCACAGAAAACTCTGGGGGAATGGATAACTCACCAGCAATTGTGTAAGGGCTGTCACCATATTATAAAGAACAATGTAGGGTTTAAGTGCAAGGAGGTTCATTAATATACTGAACTAGGGGTTATAGGGAACATGCAGAAGGAGATGACTTGTAGAAAGGTTGCAAACATAACAGTAATGTAGAAGATTATTATAGTAAGGAACATTTTTGAAGGTCAATGCTGTAGCGAGCAGAGGATACCAGAGTATCCATAGCACTTGTGGGAATTATGTGAGTCTGCATTAATCAGTTAGCTGAAGGATAGGACTGAAGAAATTCCTATCTAAACAAGAATGAAAAAAGTAGATTAGTAAAAGAAGATAGGAGAACTCCAAAGAGGCAACTGAGAGGGACAGATTAAAATAAGGAGAAATCTAAAGATAAAAGATGCAGAAAATCCTCAGAACATTAAAGGAAGTTCAGAGCACATGTGAAAAGATGAGAAGAATCGAAACAAAACAAATTTTTCTGGGAATTGAGGAAGTGATGAGTGTGCAAAGATAGCTTTTAGAATGGGATGAGAGGTTGAAAGAATTCCCATCTGAGAGGCTAAATTTACCCAGTATAATTTTATAAAGTAAGATCAAAAGCCACGAGGAAAGGATGCTAGCCTATTTGTGTAATAAATGCGCCACATAGCACAGAATTACAGAACAGAAAAGTCACTTAGTTGACAAATTATACCTATTCCACTACACTGCAGGATGGCTGAAGTTTATATAATTGTACTAATAATATCAATAATAATAACAATGTAGTAGCAAGTGTTAAGAAGCATATGGAGAAACCAGACTCTCATACACTGCTCGCAGGTGAGCAAATTGGTAATGCCTCTTTGCAAAGTGTTTAACTGCATGTACCAAAGTTAAATATATGCAGATACCATGACCCAGAAATTCTACTCTAGGGTATACACTTAGCAGAAATAAATACATCCTCCGGGGGGTGGCCTATCATGCTATAAATCCAAACATGTGGTTAACTCATTGATATTGGTTTTGGCAATGATGTTTTTTTGAAGTTGATGTAAAACAAAGGCAACAACAGTGAAAAAGAAATAAGTGGGACAACATCAAACTAAAAAGCTTCTGCACAGCAAAGGAAACAAGCAACAAAATGAAAAAGCATCTTAAGGAATGGGAGAAAATATTTGCAAACCATATATCTGTAAGGGGTTAATATCCAAAAACATAAGGAACTCATACAACTCAATAGTAAGAAGAAAAACTGAATAACCCAATTAAAAATGGTCAAATGACCTGAAAAGACATGTTTTGTTTCCAGTAAAGATGTACAAATGGCCAATAAGCATATGACAAATTGTAGAACGTCACTGATCATCAGGGAAATATAAATCAAAACCATGAGATATCACTTCACACCTGTTAGGATGTATTGCCAAAAAGACAAGGGAAACTAGTGTTGGTGACGATGTGGAGAAAAGGAAAGCCATGTACTCTGTTGGCAGGAATGTAATTGGTGCAGCCATTATGAGAAACAATATGGAGTTTCCTAAAAAATTAAAAATCAAACTCCCATGTGATTCAGCAATCTCACTTCTGGGTATATATCCAAAGAAAATGAAACTATTACCTTGAAGAAATATCTGTACTGCCATGTGAATTTCCAGCCTTACTTCCCAGAGCAAAGGGATGGAAATAATCAAACTGTCCGTGGATGGATGAATGGATGAAGGAAATGATGTAGATATACACAATGGAGTATTATTCAGTTTTGAAAAAGAAGGAAGTCCTGCTTTTTGCACCAACATGGATGCATCTTCAGGATATTATGCTGTGTGAAATAAGACAGCAGAGGAAGATATATACGGTATGATATCACTTCTATGTGGAATCTTTAGAAATAAGCAGAATCCCAAAACAGGAGAATTGTGATTGCCAGGGTCTAGGGATTAAGGGAAATGTGGAGAAGCTGGTCAAAGAGTATAAACTTCCAGTTATGGCATGAATAATTTCTGTGGATCTAATGTACTGTCTGATGGCTACAGTTAATATTACTGTGTCACCTATTTGAAATTTACTAAGAGAGTAAATTGTAAGCATTTTCACCAAAAAAGAAAAAAAAAAGGTAACTCTGTGAGTTGATGGATGTGTTAACTTGCCTGTGGGAAACATTTCCCAATGCATATGTATATCAAGTCATTGCATTGTACGCTTTAAACATACAATGATATTATTTGTAAAAAAAAAAAAATTGAAAGGAGGCAAATAAAAAAAGAAGCTGAAGAAACCAGAATGTTTGGAGAAATTGAGAGAGGACTCTTAGAGAAATGCAAAATAGTTGTACTAGAATGTGACTCATTACCGTCATATAGAAATTGAATGTTTTGCCAACCTAAGATATAAGTAGTAAGTATGTTTGAGGATGTCACTTAAATTTGGGGGAGGGATTTTTAAAGTCTGCTCAGTTCATTAAAATACATCAAGGCCCCCATATCTGTTAAGAACTGTAGTTTAGCAGTTTAGCTGCTGAAAGAATAGATGATTCTTGAGAAGTATAATTAATTTTACTTTAGAATAACTTGTATGACTAATCTCTGAGTTTTCCCTATTTTATATTGATTTTTAGAATCGGAATGACTGATTACCTATGTTTTCTAAATTGTAGGTGCAGCTAATAACTATTCTCCAGTATTTTCTTCAAATGATTACACGTCCCAGTTAATGATTCCTGAAGTAGAAAACCCAAGGTATCCAGATATCCGTCTTCCTTGTATCATTGTCCTCTTGTGAGTGCCCATGATGGCAGGCAATTGGATCTTTTTTTCTGTTTGATATAAACTAATATTGATTTGTTCTTTGTTTCATTATTCTAATACTAGCCTCTAGCTATTGATTGGTGTCAACAAAGTCCTGGGATGTAGAAAGAACAAGGGAGCTGATCCTGAATAAATGTTCATCCCAGGGTTACTAATGGGAAAATTACTGAAAACAAAAAAGATCAGCAGCAAAGACAAAAAAAAAAAAAACACCTCAGCATTTGGACACTCACAACATGTCTGCTACTGTGTTAAGCTCTTCTTTCCAGTTAAAAATTAGGACAATTCTATAAACCAGGTTTTATGAATTGCTGTAATTTATATATTAGGATACTGAGAATCAGAGCAGGTAACTAAACTGAGACCTCACATTTAAAAATTTACAAAAGCCAGGCTTGAACCCAGCTAAGTATATACTCTTAAAAACAACACACTCTTTCATTTTATAAGATCTGGATTGGGAAAAAAATAAAAACGAGAACAACACACATTATCCTCGTTTACAAACTCCAGCCTACACAGTCACACTCTGAGTGTAATATTGGCATTACAGGAAGACTTTTGTCATAGAGAAGCATTCCCTGGTAATGATCATTTTCTCTTTCATAAGATGTGGTACAGTTCATGATGAACTGCTAGTTTAAATAAACAGTAATTTTAAACTTCTGAAGTTAGATATGGAATACTGCTGTCAGCAGGATTTTTATCCCAGGGACCTTAAATAACTCACTGAGCCTTATTTTTATTGGTAAAGTGGGGATAATAATATTACATATCATAGTTATGAAGATACAGTAAGATGATGCATAGGAAATGATTTATACACTGGCACATAATACATCCTCAAAAAATGTAACTGTTCTTTTCATCACTATCACCATCACCATCATCACAATCATCTTCATCATTTAGAATTATATAAACCTGTCTTTCAGGAAGATAATTATTACATATTTTTGATATGCCTATGCAGGCTAATTATTAGCAGGTTTCTCATCCCCAAGCTAGTTTGAATGTACAGTGTGACTCAGAGATATATCTTGTTCTAAATAAATAGCAAAATGACAAATACAAATTCAATATAGTTATTCAATTCTTAAATGTAATTTAATATAAGACAGCTAATGAAAGTCACCAACAGATAAACTCTTCTGGAAAGTTTCCTATTTCTGGAGAGAAGAAAATGAATATTGTTGCATTTTTGGATTTACTGCCTTGTTGATTAAATTATAGTGACTTTATAGTAATTTTTATACCTCATTATCAAGAGGTCTTATTTAAAAAGAGTGAATCGGTTTCCATAAGCCATCTGTACTGTGTTTGGTATATTGATTACACAGGCATGTCTGCAGAAACAGGAGCCAGTGGTGGGGTGACCAACCTCCATCCAGCTGGTGTTATCAATTATACAATCTTTCAAAATTACTCAAATATTATTTTGGCTTTTATGTTATCTGAACTACTGAAAGTATTGTCTTGAATGTGTGTGTATAACTATGTAACTATATAATGTATAAAATATATAGACATATATATGTATAAAATTGTTATCTAGATATAGGTTACATAATTTCATATATAAAATAAAACATTTTCCACCATATGTCCATATATCTATGTCTATATGATAGCAAATACAATTGGGTTGTGACTTTCCATGTTCTGTATTACAATGTGACCTCATGACATGTGTTTGATTGGATGAGTTCAAGTCATCTATTTCATAAGCCAGGCACATGAGGGCGTGTGGCACTAAGCAATGGCAATCTTTTGTAGCAACTTCTTTGACTAGAGAGACTTCATGAGCTTAAAGGTTAAAAATGAAATTAAATATTGGAAACAGAGATTATCCTTCAGATAGACAATTTCAGTCCAAAGGAGAAAAAACAATCTGTTAATGTTTATTAAAACTTATTGGTGTTTAGCATCCATTGTACTGGATGGAAGAAATTTTCAGAGTTCTCATCTATACATATTTGTGTACATTCAAATTGGTATAGCTTTGTACTAGACAGAAATCCAATGCCTTCCTGACATGTTTTTTAGTTGAAGACAAAAGAAAACAGCAGGATTCCAGTGTTGGGTTTGCACAAAAGGTAGAAGAATTAATTAACATAGTTTAATGATTAACATCATTTCAAGCTGTCTAGTGGCTGAAATTCTGGATGCAATAAAAGTTCAATAAGTATTGAATCAAAAATGATTAAATCACACTAACTTGTATAAAATTTTTATTTGGCACTTGATTTTTTTAAAATTTCAAGCTATGACATTTACTTCCTAAAAATAAAAATAAAGGGAGATAGCTAGGGTATAAAATATAAATGTTTGTGAATATGTTGGACAATTGGTAGGAGCTTTTACATTAAACATATTTAAATCATGAAACAAATAAAAAGACATACACATACAAAAGAGATTCCTGTGCATTATTTGATCATATATAGGTGTATGGAGAAGCTATAATTAGCTTAATTATTAGTTAGACATTTGAAGTATCACTTTGTCCAAGTTTAAAAATGTAGATTATATTTCTATGGATTAATTCTTTTTCAAAAGTATTGAAAGCATTTTGCCTCTGAACTACAGCTGAAAACAAATCAGATTTGTTTTCCATCAGTTGTGTCTTCCATATAAAGTAATTTCCATGTCTTATGAGAAAATTAGAATGAGAGATTTGCGGAAAATGATGGACCCTCATCCCCCACTGATATTTGTCATTCCCATTGACAGGACCTAGAAGGTTCTGTACATTCTAAAGTTCTTTTGGTTTCAGTGGCTTTGTGTTGATAGGGGAGAAGGAATGCTTAGTTACAGTTTAGTCTGAGAATGACCAGTGTATTCTCTTGGCATTGGCCAACACCGATCTAGCAGTATTGAAATCTATCATTGTGTTCAGAATGAATTTAAGATACCATCCTGTCTCAGTGTGAGCAAGTTTTGGTTCATCAGTGGGGTCTGCCGTGGAGAGCTGTGAGAGGAGGCTGTAGCAGTCCACACAGTAGGTTAGCTTCACTCTTTTGCTCTTTTCTATGTAGAGCATTCGAAGCTCCTTGAATATACTCTCTCAAGTACAATTGAGCCTCAAGTCAAATAAATATTATAGAAACGATCATCTGTTTATACTATTACTGGTGCATATTGAGTACTATGTAGATGCTGCATACATAAGTGCTTAAGTAATCAACAGTGATGTTTAAACTCAGCCCCTTACTAGCTACATGTCTTGGCTGACTTAAACAATTTAATAATAATAGTAACTTGTTCCTGGTGTGGTGAAGAAGGCTTAATAAAATAGCACATGAAATGATCACAGTATCTCACATAATAAAGCCTCAATAAATACTAGTAATTATCATTTTTAGATTACTGATTATATACCAACAATTTGCAAGGTAGAAGATAATTACACTGACCATTCTCTTTAAACAATACAGGAGATTGTAAGGTCTATGTTTGTACTGAATTCTGCTATACTCCCAGAACCTTACAAATGCCAGTAAGGGGACAATCTCAATGTCACCTGCCTCAGAGTGGTTCATACTGATACATTTCCAACTGGCAGACTTGTACATGTCACTGACTTAACAGAACTTTTGTTTGAATGTTTTCCAGCAAAATTATTTGGCTTATATTTTCCATAAATAACAAATTGTTATGTACAAGGGCAAAATAAAATTGGCATTAATTAGCAGGGCATCTCTTCATAAATATGCAACACTCAAAGAAAATGATGTTTTATATGTCAAAGATCACCAAATGAAGAGCTATCAGAGATTCCATAATTTATTTTCCATACAAAAAAAAATTCCTGATGATTGCATTTCTGAGACATAAATCTGTAAATAAATTTCCTTAAAGTTTATAGGGCTTAAACTATTTATTTACATACCAATGTATAAAGCAGGCTTTCTTCAAAAATCCCTGTTTGTGCACTCAAATCCTATCCTGATACACTCGCTTCATTCATTTTCAGGGAATTTTTACACTCTTTTAACTGTGGGAAGAGAAAGAGGGACATGTATTCACAAACAGCAAACATGTGTAATCATAGCATACTGATTCTACAAAGATTAACCCCAAATTTAATATTGGGCTGAAACAAGAAGGTGGACATTCTCTTAGGATTCAGTTAAAAATGCAAAGAGCCTTGTAACAGATGAAATGAAACATGTTCAGGAAAACAAAATGAACCCCTTAAACACCTTGTAAGTGTGGAGCTGATAGCATTGAGGTTGATGTACCTCTCAGATAAAATGTAAAGTTTTATAAATGCTTTATACCTAGGATTGCATGATGAGAATGTAAAGCAATGTGAAAGAAAACCAAATTAATTCAACATTTGGGAGTGAGGTAGTAATATGAGACATATAAATTCTTAGGATATAGTAGGAGTTCATTAAATACTTGTTGAATAAATAAATGATTCTCTATTGAGCTGCTGGGGGTGGTCATCAAGAAGACATGATGGCTGGGTGACCCATCAGCTGGACCAAGGCAACTGGAGGCTCACCTCCTCCCTTGTTTGGGGAAGGTGTGTTCTGTCCATTGCCCCACAGTGAGGGTTGTTTTCAAGGACCAGCCTCGAGAGAGCAATGTGTTGTTGTGACCATCTAGACAGTATATGCGACTGAGACTGGTTAGGGTCTCCCTGTAAACTTCTAAGGCTATGGCATGTGGCTGCAGAGATTGAGTAATCTTATAGCTACCCAAGACAAGCCTCCTATATAAGCTTCCTTGCTCATTAAAACTATCGCCTACTCTTCTAGAGTGGTCTGCCTCTTTCTTTGGTCTCCCCTTGCCCTCTTTGTATGGGGGGCCAGTTCCAGATTTCACCCCGGAAGCTCCTTAACTTGCAAACCAACATGAACTAATCCCATTAATTTGTTAAAATTTAAACCTTTCAAGCCACATACAAATATTAGGTATTGATAAAATATGAAATAAATATTTAATGATATTATCAGTAATTTAAGTGTCCCCCATGTGGTCTTGTAAGAAAGTGCAAAGACTGAGGTAGTAACATAAACCTAAGTCTTCAGTTAGCTATGAGCATCAACACAAAATAATAATGTCATTGATGGCATATTAAATTCTTATGCTTTTGGTGAATGTGAATCAGTCCTCAAGTTGAATCATCTTTGATCCATCATCATTAATGGGATTATTGGCCTATAAATATGGGTAACAGACTGTTTCATTTTGCAGGCACACCCATCATTCCAGGCTTCTAGGCTACAACACATTCATATGCATACATGCCTGCATATGTATATACATGTACATATACATAAAAATGTATATATGTACATATGTGCATATATGTTTCTGTGTGTATCCTATGTATATACTGTGAAACAGTATGGTGAAAAGAATAAACAGTATATATCTAGGTAAGAAATTACTGATTTGCTCATATAAGAATTTCATTGTCTAATCTATCAGTTCATTTAAAGTAGCGCACTGGTGAAGAGAGATCAACTTTTGTTTAGAGAGGAGATGTGCTTGGAGAAAAGTTGAACTCCTTAAAAATAATGCTTTTTTTTAGTCAAACAAAGCTTATATTCTGCCTTTCCTCAACCTGAATGGAACAAATCCATAACATTAAAACTGTACGCACCAAATATTTTTAATCCTGCTCTTTAAAATAGCTTCCATACCTACCTTGCCAAAATTGCAAGATGTTCCTTTTGATATGTTTGCTTTATCCTCACCACTTTAAAGCATATGATCATGGTAGAGAAAATGAAATTTGGGGATTAGCAACTGGATGGTATATCCTCTAATATTGTAAAAGATTGATACATATTTATTTCAAAATATTTGTTACAGGGGGTGGAGCCAAGATGGAGGCATGAGTAGGACAGTGGGAATCTCCTCCCAAAAACATATGTATTTTTGAAAATGCAACAAATACAACTAATCCTAAAAGAGAGACCAGAAGACACAGGATAACAGCCAGACCACATCCACATGTGCGAGAACCCAGCGCCTGGTAAAAGGGGTGAGATACAAGCCCCAGCCCGGCGGGAACCGAGCGCCCCTCCCCCCAGCTCCCGGCGGGAGGAGAGGAGTCGGAGCGGGAGGGAGACGGAGCCCAGGACTGCCGAACACCCAGCCCCAGCCATCCGGGCCAGAGCGCAGACACAATGCATGTGCCGGGGGCCCTGGATACTAGGGAAACAGGGCAGCAAGACCCGTGAGCAGGTCCTGAAGACGGTGTCCCTGTGACAAAGAAAAGCGAGTGCTTTTTGAAAGTCTTAAAGGGACAGGGACTCCAAAGCAGGATGGAAGCATCCCAGGTCACAGTCCAGCAGCTGGAAATTCCAGGGAACTTCGGGCGCACTAACCCCCTGGGCAACAGCTCTGAGACCCCTCACAGAGGTAAACAGCCAAACAGCCCCCCGTCCATTACCCCTCTGGGGCCCCGCCATTGCAGAGCAGAAGCCTGAGGCTGGCCACGCCCTCAGCAAGGGAGCTTCCTCCATACCGGCCAGGCAAGACACAGAGACCCAGCCTACACGCAATTGCCCAACACAAGCCACCAGGGGTCGCAGTTGTCCCAGTAAAGAAAGGCCAGTAGCAAGTGGAAAGTTTGGCCCTCCCAGCTGACAGTCAATAGCACCTATCAACATGAAAAAGCAAAAAAATGTGATCCAGACAAGATGAACCCAGACAGCTTCAGCATCTGCTACATCTTCCCCTGAAAAGGAACCTGGGGAGATAGATTTAACCAGTATTCCTGAAAAAGAATTCAAAACAAAAGTCATAACCATGCTGATGGACTTGCAGAGAAATATGCAAGAACTAAGGAAGGAGAATTCAGAAATAAAACAAGCTCTGGAAGGACTTCAAAACAGAATGGATGAGATGCAAGAGACCATTAATGGACTAGAAAACAGAGAACAGGAACGCAGAGAAGCTGATGCAGAGAGAGATAAAAGAATTTTAAGAGAACTGCGTGACCAATCAAAATGGAACAATATCTGCATTATAGGGGTACCAGAAGAAGAAGAAGAGAGAAAAGGGGATACAAAGTGTCTTTGAAGAAATAATTGCTGAAAAAACTTCCCCAAACTACGGGAGGAAATGGCCTCTCAGACCACAGAGGTACACAGAACTCGCATGACAAGGGATCCAAGGAGGGCAACACCAAGACACATAATAATTAAAATGGCAAAGATCAAAGACAAGGACAAAGTATTACAGGCAGCCAGAGAGAAAAAAAAGGTCACCTACATAGGAAAACCCATCAGGCTATCATCAGACTTCTCAACAGAAACCCTAAAGGCCAGAAGAGAATGGCATGATATACTTAATGCAATGAAACAGAAGGGCCTTGAACCAAGGATACTGTATCCAGCATGATTATCATTTAAATATGAAGGAGGGATAAAACAATTCCCAGACAAGCAAAAGTTGAGGGAATTTGCCTCCCACAAACCACCTCTTCAGGGCATCCTACAGGGACTGCTCTAGATGGGAGCACTCCTAAAAAGAGCACAGAACAAAACACCCAATATATGAAGAAGGAGGAGGAGGAATAAGAAGGGAGAGAAATAAAGAATCATCAGACCACATTTATAATAGCTCAATAAGTGAGTTAAGTTAGACAGTAAGATAGTAAAGAGGCTAACCTTGAACCTTTGGTAACCACATACTTACTACCTGCAATGGCAATAAATACATACCTTTCAATAATAACCCTAAATGTAAATGGACTGAATGCACCAATCAAAAGACACAGAGTAATAGAATGGATAAAAAAGCAAGACCCATCCATATGCTGCTTACAAGAGACTCACCTCAAACCCAAAGACATGCACATACTTAAAGTCAAGGGATGGGAATTGATATTTCATGCAAACAACAGAGAGAAAAAAGCAGGTGTTGCAATACTAGTATCAGACAAAACAGACTTCAAAATAAAGAAAGTAACAAAAGACAAAGAAGGACATTACATAATGATAAAGGGCTCAGTCCAACAAGAGGATATAACCATTATAAATATATATGTACCCAATACAGGAGCACCAGCATATGTGAAACAAATACTAGCAGAATTAAAGGAGGAAATAGAATGTAATGCACTTATTCTGGGAGACTTCAACACACCACTCACTCCAAAGGACAGATCCACCAGACAGAAAATACGTAAGGACACAGAGGCACTGAAGAACACACTAGAACAGATGGACCTAATAGACATCGACAGAGCTCTACATCTGAAAACAACAGGATACACATTCTTCTCAAGTGCACATGGAACATTCTCCAGAATAGGCAACATACTAGGCCACAAAAAGAGCCTCAGAAAATTCCAAAAGATTGAAATCCTACCAACCAACTTTTCAGACCACAAAGGCATTAAACTAGAAATAAACTGTACAAAGAAAGCAAAAAGGCTCACAAACACATGGAGGCTAAACAACATGCTCCTAAATAATCAATGGATCAATGACCAAATCAAAATGGAGATCCAGCAATATATGGAAACAAATGACAACAACAACACTAAGCCCCAACTTCTGTGGGACACAGCAAAAGCAGTCTTAAGAGGAAAGTATATAGCAATACAGGCATATTTAAAAAAGGAAGAACAACCAAAAATGAATGGTCTCATGTCACAATTATCGAAATAGGAAAAAGAAGAACAAATGAGGCCTAAGGTCAGCAGAAGGAGGGACATAATAAAGATCAGAGAAGAAATAAATAAAATTGAGAAGAATAAAACAATAGCAAAAATCAATGAAACCAAGAGCTGGTTCTTCGAGAAAGTAAAAAAAATAGATAAGCCTCTAGCCAGACTTATTAAGAGGAATAGAGAGTCAACACAAATCAACAGTATCAGAAACGAGAAAGGAAAAATCACGACGGACCCCACAGAAATACAAAGAATTATTAGAGAATACTATGAAAACCTATATGCTAACAAGCTGGGAAACCTAGGAGAAATGGACAACTTCCTAGAAAAATACAACCTTCCAAGACTGACCCAGAAAGAAACGGAAAATCGAAACAGACCAATTACCAGCAATGAAATTGAAGCGGTAATCAAAAAACTACCAAAGAACAAAACCCCCGGGCCAGATGGATTTACCTCGGAATTTTATCAGACATACAGGGAAGACATAATACCCATTCTCCTTAAAGTTTTCCAAAAAATAGAAGAGGAGGGGATACTCCAAAACTCATTCTATGAAGCTAACATCACCCTTATACCAAAACCAGGCAAAGACCCCACGAAAAAAGAAAACTACAGACCAATATCCCAGATGAACATAGATGCAAAAATACTCAACAAAATATTAGCAAACCGATTTCAAAAATACATCAAAAGGATCATACACCAGGACCACGTGGGATTCATCCCAGGGATGCAAGGATGGTACAACATTCGAAAGCCCATCAACATCATCCACCACATCAACAAAAAGAAGGACAAAAACCACATGATCATCTCCATAGATGCTGAAAAAGCATTCGATAAAATTCAACATCCATTCATGATAAAAACTCTCAACAAAATGGGCATAGAGGGCAAGTACCTCAACATAATAAAGGCCATCTATGAAAAACCCACAGCCAACATTATATTGAACAGCGAGAAGCTGAAAGCTTTTCCTCTGAGATCGGGAACTAGACAGGGATGCCCACTCTCCCCACTGTTTTTCAACATAGTACTGGAGGTCCTAGCCAATGCAATTAGACAAAACAAAGAAATACAAGGAATCCAGATTGGTAAAGAAGAAGTTAAACTGTCACTATTTGCAGATGACATGATATTGTACATAAAAAACCCTAAAGACTGCACTCTGAAACTACTAGAGCTAATATCGGAGTTCAGCAAAGTTGCAAGTTACAAAATTAATACACAGAAATCTGTGGCTTTCCTATACACTAACAATAAACTAATAGAAAGAGAAATCAGGAAGACAATTCCATTCACAATAGCATCAAAAAGAATAAAATACCTAGGAATAAACCTAACCAAGGAAGTGAAAGACCTATACCCTGAAAACTATAAGACACTCTTAAGAGAAATTAAAGAGGTCACTAACAAATGGAAACTCATCCCATGCTCCTGGCTAGGAAGAATTAATATCATCAAAATGGCCATCCTGTCCAAAGCAATATACAGATTCGATGCAATCCCTATCAAACTACCAACAGCATTCTTCAATGAACTGGAAGATATAGTTCAAAAATTCATATGGAAACACCAAAGACCCTGAAAAGCTAAAGCAATCCTGAGAAGGAAGAATAAAGTGGGGGGGATCTCACTCCCCAACTTCAAGCTCTACTACAAAGCCATAGTAATCAAGACAATTTGGTACTGGCACAGAACAGAGCCACAGATCAATGGAACAGAGTAGAGACTCCAAACATTAACCCAAACATATATGGTCAATTAATATTCGATAAAGGGGCCATGGACATACAATGGGGAAATGACAGTCTCTTCAACAGATGGTGCTGGCAAAACTGGACAGCTACATGTAAGAGAATGAAACTGGATCACTGTCTAACCCCATACACAAAAGTAAATTCAAAATGGATCACAGACTTGAATGTAAGTCATGAAACCATAAAACTCTTGGAAAAAAACATAGGCAAAAATCTCTTAGACATAAACATGAGTGACCTCTTCTTGAACATATCTCCCCGGGCAAGGGAAACAAATGCAAAAATGAACAAGTGGGACTATATCAAGCTGAAATGCTTCTGTAGAGCAAAGTACACCATCAATAGAACAAAAAGGTATCCTACAGTATGGGAGAATATATTCGTAAATGACAGATCTGATAAAGGGTTGATATCCAAAATACATAAAGAGCTCACACACCTCAACAAACAAAAAGCAAATAATCCAATTAAAAAATGGGCAGAGGAGCTGAATAGACAGTTCTCTAAAGAATAAATTCAGATGGCCAACAGACACATGAGAAGATGCTCCACATCGCTTGTCATCAGAGAAATGCAAATTAAAACCACAATGAGATATCATCTCACACCAGTAAGGATGGCTACCATCCAAAAGACAAAAAAAACAACAAATGTTGGCAAGGTTGTGGAGAAAGGGGAACCCTCCTACACTGCTGGTGGGAATGTAAATTAGTTCAACCATTGTGGAAAGCAGCATGGAGGTTCCTCAAAATGCTCAAAATAGAAATACCATTTGACCCAGGAATTCCACTTCTAGGAATTTACCCTAAGAATTCAGCACTCCAGTTTGAAAAAGACAGATGCACCCCTATGTTTATCGCAGCACTATTTACAAAGCCAAGATATGGAAGCAACCTTAATGTCCATCAGTAGATGAATGGATAAAGAAGAGGTGGTACATAGGCACAATGGAATATTACTCAGTCATAAGAAAAAAACAAATCCTACCATTCGCAACAACATGGATGGAGCTAGAGGGTATTATGCTCAGTGAAATAAGCCAGGCGGAGAAAGACAAGTACCAAATGATTTCACTCATATGTGGAGCATAAGAACAAAGGAAAACTGAAGGAACAAAACAGCAGCAGAATCACAGAACCCAAGAATGGACTAATAGTTACCAAAGGGAAAGGGACTGGGGAGGACGGGTGGGAAGGGAGGGATAAGGGCGGGAAGAAAAGAAAGGGGCATTATGATTAGCATGTATAGTGTTGGGGGGGCACGGGGAGGGCTGTGCAACACAGAGAAGACAAGTAGTGATTTTACAGCATCTTACTATGCAGATGGACAGTGACTGTGAACAGGGATGTGGGAGGGACTTGGTGAAGGGGGGAGCCTAGTGAACATATGTCCTTCATGTAATTGTAGATTAATGATACCAAAATAAAATTTAAAAAAATTTTTACAAATAAAGAGTATTTGGTACAAATGTTAAGTACATATCTACTATACCATAGATGTTGGGAGCATGAATTTGAATTCTGCCCTACTCATTGTGATTTTTTACTATGAGAAAGTTCATTTGCCTTTGTAGCCTTCAAACCCTTCACATTTAAAATACAGAAGTGAATCGTCTCCACCCCAAAGGGTTGTCATGAGGATTACATGGCATGACAAAATAGGCAGTCAGCACAATAAACTCTAGGCATTCCTATAATTAGCCCAGCGTCAGCTTGTTAGGAACATATAAGCTACACATTGCTTTTGTTTTAAAATCATGAACACTTTGATAGAACCCATCACATAAAATTAAAATAATTTCATTTTGCTTAATTTCTAAAACTGTATGTTGTATTGCTTACCTTTAAAAACATAAGCCCCTAAGAAGCGCACGTACAAATTTAAGTCTGTGTCATTGTTATGTAACTGTAAATGCAGCTATTTTTCTTCTGAAGAGAAGCAACATTTTTCCAGCTGTAGAAAGCCATGCTTTCCTTTACCTGCCAAACACTACTTCTCGGCACCCATTAGTTCTCCAGCTTCTAAAGATAAGTTTGTAGACTGTGTGAGTTGTCATGCGCTTCTCTCTGAATTACAACCTATTCTTACCCGAGGAGGTTTGCAAAACTTGGTTAATATTAATGGGACAATCTGCGGCGTAAGTGGCAACAAGAACAAACTTGGTCTTCACGGGCTGTGCTATGCCTCCTCGTTAAACATGGAAATCTTCCTCTCACATTCAGTGATAGGTGCCTAAATCATACTTTTTTCTCTTGTAATCTAAGGTTTTTAAGCATTAAAGAGGGAAAATAAAAGTCATCACTTCTGCCCAAATAGCATTCATTTCTCATGCTCAGACACAAAGTGCTATCAACCAGCTGTAAGTGTGTAAGTGACTCACTGGTCAGGGAGATGCCACATGCTCTTTTGAGAAATGATGAATGATTTAAAACTCATGATCTGAAATAAAGCTTGGTTCCCTGAGGGTTATTGGGAGGGCCTGTCTGTAACAACTCACAGAAAGCCACATACTGTTGATAATGTGCTCTGTGAGCAGGCTGATTCCACGGTCTAGGCTTCTCCTGGATTTTATACATTATTTGTTCTTCAGGAAACTGGGTATCTATTTAAAGCAGCAAAGATGACATTAATAAGACAATATCCAAGGTAGTGTTTGGTAAGCAATTGTCTCAGTGAATTCACAAGTTTTCCACTCTCAGCGAAGCTCCCACAGTCTGGCCAATTATGTCTTGGTTTTTCATGTCTTCTTTGCTTTCCCCATCACATTCCCCATGAACGTTGTGCAGAGCTCCCCCCCACCACTTACCTTATATGCTCAAACTGACTTATAGTAACAGACATAGGCCATTTCTCAGTGTCCTTTACTGTTATTTTATTTCTCTGGAGGATTAGGGAAGGAAAGGAAGAAACTAGCCTTTGTTGAAAGCCTAGGCTTATATAGTGCTCAGAAAAGCCATGAATTTTAGCATCATCCTCCCATTTTTGGGATGAGACTATTTGGCCCAGAAGGATCAAATGGCTTGCTGAAGATACACACATGGGGCTAGTGGCAGAGTGTGGATTCTAACACAGATCTGTCTGATGCCAACATCCACACTGCTTTCCAAGAAGCACACCTTGTTTTTGTTAAGGCCAAACGTCTCTCTGCCATCCTCTTAGTCCTATTTTTGCATTGTCTAGGTCCTAGTCCCTCCAGTTTCTACCATCCCTAACTACATTTAAAGCTCTTTCCCACTGACGTGTGCTTGCCTCGCATAATGGAAAACACAAAACTACCTTCCTGCAAAACTATGTACTTCACTTCACCACAATCCAATCTCCTCCTTCCTTTACTGCCTTGTTTTGACTTGTCCCACATGTATGCATTTAAATGCTTCCCTGCAATTTCTTGAAGCATTCTTTGTGCTAGCATCGACCACCACAAAATCTGTTTGTTCTTGTGAAAATATAACTAGAATACATTGTGTGCTCGTCACTCTGCTAAGATCTCTAAATTCTTACTACATTTAATCCTAAGGCAAGCCTTCAGTTTAGAAATTATTCATTATTATGGATCAAAGAAATGAGGCTCATAAAGCCTGTGTAAGTTCCCCAAGGTAACAACAATGGCAAACATCTGAATGTGATTCTTCAATGGCTTTGTTCGAAAGTGTCTAATATACTGACTTTCTTATATCCCATATCTTCTAGGCTTCCTATGATTTCATGACAGTCTCTTCTCTCTCTTCATTAGGTTCTGTTCCCTGAGAACATCATCTCCTATGTCGCCTCCCTCCACCGGATAGACTGACTTTAATCTGAGCTCCATTGCATTTTCTCCCCTATGTCCTCCACTCCTCTGTCCACATAGTCCCATGTCAAGAGCCTCACTTTATTACTGCCAGTGGTGCCCAACATTCCCAGCTAATTAGTCTTGAAAAATAATGCTTGGATAATGTCCTGTTGATTCTATTAATGATTATTTCTCCTATCTAGTGTCTCCTTTTCATTGGTGATACTATAGGGCTGATCAATCCCTCATTGTTTTTGCCTAGGCTATATAAGTACCTCGTTACAGGACCATTATGAGTCTTGTACAGAATGTCAAATAAACTCTCCTAACATGTGTCTTTCTTCATAACATTTTCTTGCTCATGGACCTCTCTGAGATTTCTGCGTAACTCCTAAGTCTGGCTAATATTTCCTTCTTTTATGCTGTTGTATGTGTGAGTGTGTTTGTATTACACCACGATGCATAGTATCAGTTTTAGAAACACTACCCTGCATTTAAAAAATTTACTTTTTGGAATTATATATTTCTAAAGAATTTGGAACTTTGGAAAATTAATGAGTATAAAATCTCTCTCAACACACACATGCATTCACACACCCCATATATCCAATGCATATACACATATATGCATAAATATGCATGCATACATATGTACATATATGTATATATGTTTACATATAATAGAATTAGATAGTTATGCATTAAGATTTGGGAGTATTTTTAAAATTGAAGTCAATTAATTTATATCTAATTGTCTTATTTTTTGAGGTGTCTTTCCCACATTTTTATGCATCTTGATCATTTTTCAACAGACATTTATGTTCATGAAAAATGTTTTTTCTGTATGTCCAAGATTTGATATGTATTTCATATAATTAGAAAAGAACAGACAGTGTGAAAATGAGGGGGAAGGAAGATCCATCAAGCAAAGGTCTTCTGCTTTAAAATGTCATTTTTTGATTTTTTTGTGCATATATGTATTCTACATTTAATTTTTTATATTTCTTTTCTCATTGTCTGGCTTTCCTGATATATATATCACACACACATAGATACACGTGTAGATAAATGCATATAATCTTATATCCTAAAGAATTAAAAAATATTAAGATAACATGATATTTAGCACCACATTTAAAGTAACTACATTTAATTTATGGAATTATTATGTCTGAAAACTGATAATAATGTTCCTTTTTTTGTGTTCTGTAGTTTTTTTTTTTTATCTTGCAGGCAAGTCCTTCAAACTCTACTACCAGGTAAAAAAGAACATTTATCCAGCTATAGGATGGAATAATAATTGGAGAGTTAAACCATGCTACTAAATGCTTCCTTCTAATGGCATTAAGCATATGCTTTAAATGCATCCATTTGAGGGGAAATCAAATTTATTACCTTTAAAAGTCAAGAAGATAACATCACATGATAAAGACAATATAAAATTGTCTGTGGCAGGGACAAAATTACTCACCAAAAGGTCCATTTACTTATGGGCATTCCCATCCCTTTTTGCAGAGCCACATGATTATGCTGACCAATGAAACTGAAGAATGATGCATGTCATTTCCAGGCTGAACAGGCAACAATTCTCCAGTATTTTCCACTTTTGTGGCAACTAAAGAGATTATATAGTCCAAGAAATTCAGCCATAGATGATGGTGCTCTGTCAGTCCAAGGTCTTGAGAAACTACAGGGAACACAGACTTCCCTTGCAATTCCCCACAATCACCACATTGGCATGTAGTGGAAGCTAAAATAAATGCTCGTTCTGATAAACCAGAGGAGTTGTGAGGGTTACTCTGTTAGTGCAATATAACATTGCCTGTTCTGGCAAGTACAATGTCAATGCCAACTTAAGACCATACTTTTTATGCATGCTGCTTTAAGATTAATATTGTTCCTTTATCATGGCACTGCATATCATTTCTCACTCAGAAAATAGGTCTTCTGTAGAAAGAACATCATTCTGTAGGTAATCTGAGCAGTAAATCAAGCTCCAAAGAGAATTTTACTGATATAAACGTTTCATTTTAGATAATGCCTGCTAGTTTTCAAAGTTTAAATACTTTAATCATTTAATACTGCCAATAACCAACATCATGGCATAGAATCTATTCAAAAACAACTTGTATATTTTTTCACTTTGTCATATAACTATTAAAATAAAGCACAGAAACAATAATGAGTTTAAAGAGGCTTTTGGAATCTATTCAACAAATGACCCAGGAAGCATCATTGACTTAGAGCCAGTGACATAAAATATGGAAATACACAAGTACACATATGCTTTTATATACTTTATTATAAACCTACATATAAGCTGCAAAAAGAATTTTTTAAGGCAGCCCTATTAAGAGATCCTGTTGAAAAATACATCCATTTCTTTCTGAATGTTTTGTATGTATTTTTGTAATTCACATCCCTGGATAGTTTCAATTTTCTATACTTTACTAGCCATGTTGCTTTTGGGGGCAGTGTGACATCTGAGACTCTTTTCGAAGTTGGAGCTGTAAGCCATTCTGTAAGATTGGTGACAAGCAACAGTGTAGCTTCTACTGCAGGCTGGAGGGGTATATATACACTGGCTTTCTCTAATCCCCAGCACCTAGAGTGCAGGCTAGTTAGCCAAGCTGTGCCAACTCAGTACTACCACCTGGAACTTTAACTCTGGTTCAGTGACACAAAAAAATTAGAGGGCAGATTAGAATTTATTACAATAGCAGCCACATTCATACTGTAGAAGTCTCTGTGCAAACGGGTTCTCCAGTATTCTGGATGATCCGGTCTTCCTTCTGGTAGTCACATCGTCTCCTGGTCCCAGTACCCTACATCAGTTTCTGTTGTTTGAAACCAAGAACACTGACAAATTCGTCTTTGCAGAAGCTTATAATGTACCTTCTGCATACTTGTCTATGGACATATACAGCCAAAAAACTTCTACAAAACTAAAATATATTGCAATTTTTTTTTTTGCTTTAAGTCTTAGGAAAGATATGAAAAGCTTCATAATCACTCAACAGATGCTATTGGGTTTTAAAGAAACACTTTGTAAACATTATAACAGGATGAAGTGCAGTCTGTTCTTTAGTTCTTAAATCAAGTTAGTCCACTGAATTTTAATGAGTTTCATTCCAGATATTTTTCATCTCAGGTATGTGCATCCATTTAAATGAATAAATCATACATTTTAGAATTTGCACTTGAAAAAAGAATTTCAATTATTTTCCATAGGAAAAAAATGATAGCCACAGGATCTATCAGCACTATCCATAAATAGAACTGCTACAGGAGATACAAGGAAAACCTTTGTTAAGTTCATAAAGATGAAAGCAATGTTTTATACTGTGTATGTCATAAATCACATTATTTAAACTATAATGAATTCTGTTCTGTTTTAGGGCACAAAAACAAGGCTGGAGAGTTTGATATAACTTGTTTCCTTTAGCACTTTCAGTGAAATATCCACTTTAATTTCTGTCAGAAAGATTCTGCAATTCTCTTTTAAATACTGAGTACCATGATTCATTTTTACTTTAAAGCTATCTTCCAATTAAAAGTAATGAAGTGGTTAATAATACAGTTTCTGGTTAACTATCGTTAATCTGGATCTGCTTTTGGACACCTGCTTTCAGATTCCCGTGTTGCCTTAAAAAGGGTGCACTAAACAAGAGGGAAATAAAAAGACGGGACTGTCTCCTCCGCGTCACGTTACCGTGATTCTGCGTGCCAGTACCCATCATATCGGACTGTAGAAAGGGGGATGAGGAATTCATCCGTATGATGTCCCATGATACAGTTATTCAGGGAATTGATGAGGGTATTTAAGATGAATTTCCTGATTTGAATCTGTGTTAGACTGTGCCTCCCCTTGCTAATGTTAAAGAACTACCTTCTTTATGTGCAGCCCTGCCAAGTCTACAAATACACTGGAAACCGCGTGTAGAGGAATTTAGGAGTCCTTTATTAGTAAGGAGGACATTTGATATTCTGTAATGATAGGTCTTTGCTCCATCTGAATAGCAGCCGTCTCTCCCATCTTTATCAACCAGGTTCTTAATGCATCTGCCTATTCCTACAATTATTTATCCTTCAACTCCAGTTATCCATTCAGACTTTGGGAAAACAACTGGAAGACCCTTCCCTCCCCTCCCCTCCCTTTGGTCTGAATCCGTACTAACTGTACAGGTTGGGTTCTTACACCGATATGGGCACAGTTGACACTCAAAGCTTTCTCAGTTACTAGAACTTGTCAGATTATTTTGGGAGTGACTTTTCTGTCCTTGGACCCCTTTAGAATAGCCAAGGTACTTCTGCATACCTGAGTATAATAAGCTAATTTTCTACAGGCATCTATACTTCCTTTCCTCATATGTCAAAGTCATCTTTTCCTTCTCATCCTCTCTCCACAATGAATGGATTTTTCTGTTCAGACAAATTGATGTCTACGTTGTATTGTAAATATTTTCCTCTTGTTTCCCTCCAGCATTAATTTTTTTCTTCAGTGAATTCTTCAAGAATTAGTGAGGCAGCTGGATAAATAATTTGGAAGGAATGCTGTGCTTTCTTTGTCTCAGGTGGGTTAAAAACCTCAGTTCTTTGAACTTTTTCCTATTGGCCTTATTTTCCAGAAGTTATTCATCTTTGCAGCTCCCTGCTAACCCTTTTCAAGGGTTTCATGCTTTTTATCCTATGTCAGAATTCTCTATTTCTACTTTAGCTGTATTGACCTTATTATTTTCTTTTTTTGAAAGTTACTTCAAAACAATCTTTCAAAGGAAATATATTTTTTAAATAGATAATTTATTTATTTAAATACTCCTCATGTATTTTAGGGCTTTTATGTGGCCACAACTAGCCTGGCAAAAGATGACTGAAAAATGAAATAACTTTACTATGCTAAACTCTCATTTATCATCTATCATTTTAACACACGTAATTCTATGGACAATGAGAGCTACCAGGAAGAAACAAAACTATGCTTACATTCCAAATGCTTTCATTTATTGGGGATTTAAACATTGTTTCATTACAGAAAAAAGATATGATAAATGGAATAGTCTTTGTGCATTATTACATTTATTTAGACTACTGTATTTCAGTCTATCAATTTGGTCATTTCTGCCTTTTTCAAACTTTCCAGGCTTAGAATATTGTTTGTATCTGTATCATCACTATTAATAATCAACTTTTATTTCAGAATACACAGAAGTATTTATAGACATTTATTGAAGGTATTTATAATTAATCTTTTAGATCAATGACCATACCTACAATGGATAGAAAAATGTCATTGAATCATCTGTGAACATGAGACTTGCTGCTATGAAACAACAATATTACTTTCTTACTGAGAGTTCATTGCTATTGTGTGAGTACAATCCTCCCATTATTTTCTAGCATTTAGATTACCTTAATATACTATGCTTTTGTCTTCTTATCATCATATTAACATCTTGGAAATATCTTTTTTTTTCTGTCATCAGAGCTACTGTTCAAGTCGAAGACCAGAAAAGTTGAATAGTATAAGTGGAACAAAGCCAAGCATATAAATTAAAGATAACAATACTACTGATAAGTACTCTCAAACTAATCCAGCTAGCTACATGGCTTATCAACATTTATTGCAGTTTGAAGAATGCATTTGAGGAAGAAGCCAAGTTGGCTACTTAGGTCTCCACAGGATGGCCAAAAATTAGTATTATCACTACCTAGCCTGATGTGCCTCCGTAATGAGCATCTGCTAATCTCAGAAATGTGATTCCCTCATTGCAGCCAAAGACAACAGACTCAAGGGTGGCAATGAGGCATGCATACAAATCAAAACAGTAATTTATTATTTTAATAAATATTTTATAGTAAGTGTTTATTGGATTGATGTGCACTTGCTATCCTTTGTTACGCAGATCTATCTAGTAATTCAAATTACAATCAGAAGGTTTCTTAAAATGTATGGAATTTGTCAAGGGAAAATATGAAATTCTATTCATATTTAGGATATTTTGTCTCCACAGCCAGTGCAAGGCTCATTTCCACGGTCAAGTTCTTCCAACCCTGTCAACTGATACTTAATGATATCGGTATGAGGGCATCGACTACAGCTACTATTTCTGCATCTCTCCCACGCTACTTTTACTAGCTATTCCTCATGTCCCCATGGAAGGATGTTGATTAGCATAACTGGGCCCCTCTTTGTCTTCTCATGTACTCTGTTACTAATCTGAACTGACTTTACCTGACTGGTGGGTTTAGAAGGAAAAATCTAACATGCCTAGATCAATCCCGTTCTCTCTTCTCTCTTTCTATTGGGAGCTTTCTGCACAGACAACACAAATACTGCTTTGCTCCTCTGTGCTGTAAATCTTACACAGAAGTAGACCCAACAGCAGTGAGACCCAGGGCTTTCTAAGTCTGGGGCTCTTGTTATTGGTTCCAAAATTCTGCCTAAATTGGGGTCTCTGGATTATTCTTAAGTCTACTTGCATATAGATATAAGCCATAATGCTGCAGATTTCACTTTATCCATATTTAGATCCATTTTTTCCTACATCTGCCTTATTTCTGAATTGTTTTAGAACTCAGTCAGAGAAGATCTATATTATTTATTGGGCCCGACTACATTCCCTAATACTTGCTACCACTCGTAAACTATTCACTAAATGTGAAAGTGCTTTTCATAGATAGAATGGCTACTCTTATAATCACCATTTTATAGATGTGAACACTGGAGGCTTAAGAAGTGAAGATGTGTTTTAGTGGTTACATAGCATGGATTAGTTATCTACAACTGTGTAATAACCTACTCCAAAACCCAGTGGTTTAATGCAACACCAGAGTATGACTACGTATTTTCTGCGGGTCAAGAATTCAGCCACACTTTTGGTAAGTCCTCTGCTTCGGGGTGTCTCAAGAGGCTGCAACGAACTGTTGGCCTAGGGATCGTAATGAAATTCAACTGGAGAAGTATCTGCTTCTAAGCTCCTTCAGCGGTTTTGGCAATATTCAGTTCCTTCCAGCCTGGAAGTAAGCTTCCATTGCTTGCCACATGGGCCTCTCCCCCATGGCAGCTGCCTCATTAAAGCATGCAAGGTGAGAGGGCAATACATAGGGTCTGACAGCAAAATGGAAATTACAGTCTCCTGTAACCTAATCATGAAGCGACATCTCATCACGTTTGCTGAATCATATTGTTTAGATCAAGTCACTATGATCAACCTGCAGAGAAAGGGATTATGCAAGGCTATGACTACCAGGAGATGGAGATTTTAGAGACCATCTCACAAACCAGCCTACCACAGCTGTAATTACGTGCCAGAGTCAGGATTTGAACCTGGATATTCTGACAATAGGGCAGATTCTCCCAGGTGTGACGACAGTTCAAAGCAGCCTCTCCCTTTTACAGTGCTGGAGCCCATTACAGTTGTTTGGCTATATCATTCTCTGTTTCTAACGTGTGTTTAGCAAATCCACATGTAATAAGCGGAATCTTTCTTAGGGGATTTAGAATATTGACCAGTTTATGGTTAAGTTTCCACTTGGGCTCACATCATAAGTAAAGCTGACATATTTATAGCAGGGTATGATAAATAATTTTTTATATTTTAACTCCCCCACAGAGATCTTTTTCTTGGATTATTTAGTCTCCCTAGATCAATTATTTGGAACATAAATTATTTCTGAAGTAAAACATATTTCTTATGTTAAGCACTAACTTCTAATACTAAGGAAGTGATTCTAGATTAAATATAGTGATCAACCTAAATTAATCTGTCACTAATACAAGGCAGTTTGATATTTCCATGTATATTTTAAAGCCAAGTAAATCCTCGATTATTATTACTCTCTAGGTTATAATGGCATACTTGAGTATCTGCACAGGAATACAAGTCAAATTGCGTGTATCATTCAAGACAAAAGGAACATATTAAGTCTTATGACATTAATGTTTTAAGCTTTTCTTTCTTCTTGTTTACTTCTCCTAATGCACAGAATCAACTTTATCAGGAAGATTCATAAAATAGTCAAGTGTACATCCAGAGGTACCTGAATTTTGCCAGTGGATATGAATTAAATATTTCCCACTGATTTATAATAATTCAAACAGTTTCTCTGTTTTTGAATAATTTCAGTCAGTGGGGATTTCAACTATTTCACATTCTGCCCCCTCAGGCGTAGGCTCTCCTTCAAGAAGATATTGATTTATACATAAGCACTTAACTAGACTATTGAAATATCTATTTACAACACCTTCAGTAGTGCTGCTATAACACACCGTATGCCTACTAGTCTATGTGTCTACAAATGCAAATTGTGTTCTTTCTTGTTTCTGAATGCACAATGGGCCTGTTGTTAAGGACAATCTCTGAAACACAAAAATGTTCTCTTCCTCCAGCAAATGTGAACAGGTCAATTCCAGATGTTTATGACTTGCTTTTAAAAAGAAAGCCTTACAGTGCCCCACATTTGTGAATCATCTCTTTAGATCTTGTATAATTTCATAATTAGCACTCAGGCTCTTTTTACATCTCCCCCTTTATTTGCTGCTCTATCCCTTGCGCTTCCTCAGTTCTCCTAATTTTCTTTGTAATGGTCACTGGGAAAGCATAATATTTCATATGAAGAAATATGTCATTTGGGCTTTCATTAAAAAATAACAATATAAATTGTAGTTTCTTCCTCATTCTAACAGACATTGTCAGATGTAAATATGCCCTCAGACAGGTCTTCTTTTAACTCATCAGTGATATTTTTTCTGTTAGCACAAAAAAAATCTAAAATGCTTTACTTGACAGATTAAAGAAGAAAAGTAAGCTCTGTATTATAGTTTATTTAGCATGGGCATGTGTGCGGAATATAATCACTGGTGCTGCATTTTTCCAATTGCATCATGTGATATTAGCTATTATTTAAAATTATTTAAGAACTCAAAATTGGGTGAATTAAAATATATGATTTGACTGACCTTTAAAAATAAGCTGTACTCTATAAATCATGTATTTTGTAATGACAAATGAAAGTACACATGAGGTAGTCCAGCTTTGAAGCTCAGCACTCCTGGAAAATATAGGTTACGCAGAACAACGAGCACACATATTTTAGAAATGTAACCTAAAGAAAGAGTGTTCCTCAATTCTGTCCAACACAAGGCTTAATTTGGGTCATGAGAACATTAAGTTCTCTTTACAATGAACGTTTTTGATGTTATCCCAACTGCGTATTCAGAACCTGCTATATGGTAATGAAAAGCTATTCAGCAAATACATAATAAAACCCTCCTGATCCCTTATTTGGTGTCAGTATATGCCAACCTTGTCTTACATTAAATTGTACAGTTGTTTGTGGACTTTTAAGACGCTTTGTTCATTTTTTAAATTTGTTATCCGTTCTTCACATTTTTTGGATATTTGAGTTAGGAGTGCTAGTGCTACTTCTAGTCTTACTTAAAAATAAGATTCATTTATTGCTGAATCTAAATGTGAGACAACATATTTGGAAATATATCAAGCCTACATATTATGAGGAAGGAAAGTTTCTAATTCTAACCTTTGTTGAAATATGAATCCAGCGTGAAGAGACCAAATTTGAAGATATGTCTGCATAAATAATACAGGGTCGTCAGCCTCAGTGCATATGCCAGAATTGTATTTTGAATACTTTAAAAATTATCCAAGTTCCACCTGGAGACCTTCTGAGTTGCTAAGTCTTGGATGGGGCCAGAACATTTGCACTCCTAAATATGCCTCAATGATTCTGATATGCAGTTAGCCTTGAATTCCATCCCATGATAGTAGGCATTAATATTATATAACATGGTTTATTTATGTATTATAAAAATATAAGGATGATTATTTCTTACAAGAGATTCTTATGATTATTGTTAGAGTATTAGATATTTGGGGAATTCTTTCCATGGATTCTGATGATAGTCAAATTCTGGTATACCTGTGTTTTCTCTAAGTCATATGATTTGAAAAGCAAAATGTCTCTTAAGCCAATAGGAAGAGCTTCGAGGCTGAATTTTGATGACTGGTGTTAACACAATAGAACATATCACAGAAGGTAAGTGGGGTAAGCAGCAAGATAGAGCCCTTTATCCCCAAAATGTCAAGATACTAATCTCTGGAACCCATGCATTAAGATTGCAGATGGAATTAAGGTTGCTAATCAACTGACTTTATGATAGGAAGATTATCCTGGATTATCTGTGCAATCACAAAGGTCTTTAAAATGGCAGGAGGAAGGCAGAAGAGGAGGTCAGGATGATGCAACATGAGAGGGATTTGACCTGCTGATTTTAAAGATGTATGAGGGGGAACATGAGCCAAAGAATGCAGCAGCCTCTAGAAGAAGAAAAATACAAAGACATGTATATTCTTACCCAGAACCTCCTGAAAGGAATGTAGCCTGCAGACACCTTGATTTTGTTTGAGTTGGACACATTTCAGACCTCTAACTTGCAGAAGTGTAAAATAATAAATTTGTACTCTTTTACACTATGAGTTTGTGATAACTTGTCACAGCAGCAATAGAAAGTGGAACTGATAGAGTGAGTGATGAACTGGGGACCTAGGGCACAAAGTTGTCCATGTGCAACACGTACTGAGGAAGTGAGTAAAATTAATCTGGTGTGTGCAATCCAGGCATAATGAGATGCCATCTTCCAAGGCAGCGCTAGTCCCAGTGGTTTCCAAAATTCACAAAGCATAACTTGAGACTGTTGTCTTTTCTTTATTTTACCTTCCTTCCTTCCATCTACCTTTCTTTCTTCCTTCCCTTCTCTTTTATTCTCTATTCACCAAGGAAACTATTAATGCACAACTTAATGTTCTATGCAACATCTCAAAAAGGGCATTCTCGAGAGACGATGCATTTTGGTCATTAGAAAGAATATTCCCTGTTGAAAAATTGGCTAATTAACATTCACCTATACATTAATTTGTATGAGGCTAGTCAGTGAGAGTTCATCCACAAAATCCCTACTCCTTTCAGGACTAAAATTTTATCAGCAAAGCAGATGTGCAACCATTTTATTTTTCTTGACACCTGAAACTCTGTACAAGAATATCAGTCTATTTTTAGGTATTTTGATATCTCACCACTCACCAGGATATTGACCATCAATTTATGAAGTACTTTTACAATGCATTAAATAGTCCTTTGTACACCTAAAAAACATTCCCCCTCTGCCTCTCTCAGAACATTCAGTACATATAATCTGCTTAATTTTTATTATAGACTCAAAGTACTTTTAAAATCATATAGTTGGCCCTAACTTCATAAGGGGATAGTAATACCTGCAGAGGCAGTGTAGAGAAAACAGGAGTTCCATGGCCAGCGTTCTTACCTGACCCTGGTCTGCTTGCCCACTGGGCACGTGCAATGCTCTTAGCTGCAGGCTTGCATAAGTGTGGGCAATAGATTATTACTGGCTCTATGAAGAGTTCCACCCAGTGCTGCAGGGCTACGATGCCCTGGAGGCAAAGACCTGCCTGCTGCATGCAGATTTTCCCTGAGGTTCTGGTTCTTGACCTGCCACCATGAGAATAAAGTGAGGTGTCTTGCCAATGGTTTTCAGCCCTGGGCAAGGTCACTATGGATTCAGTTTGTGACCAAAGAAATGACAGTAGAATGTTCTTGGGGTGAAAGGGTTATACCCAACTTTATTTGCAGGGTAGCAGGTCAGTCACTAGAATCCCATTCACTCAGAGTGAGTCTGCAGGCAGCAAGCCGGTCTCTGCCCCTGGGCCCCTCTGCCCGCACAGCCGTCCTCTGGGCCTCCAACCTCAGCGCTGCCACCACTCCAGCCTCTGCTCTGCTCTCCTGCAGCCTTGCAGCTGTGTCACCATGTCACGCAGAGCCCTGGGTAGGGCTCTTTACGTAGAGTCAATAATGACACATTGCCCACAGGTGTCCAGTGAGCTAGCCACCCAGGGCCAGGTGAGAATCCAGGCCACAGGAACCTTCACTTTATCCACCCTCCACCCCTCCAGGGTTCTTACCTCTCAGTCTCTGTGCCCTCAATCCTCTGCAGTGGTCCCTGTGCAAGGCAGCTAGAGCATTGGAGCCAAATTCCATAATCTTCTCCAGCCTCTCAGCAGACCGTCTTGCAGACACACAGGCCCATCTTGTTGCTTTGTCTCTGCCTCTGCTTTCGTCCTCAGCAGCCGGAACCGCCGCCCCGGTCTCAGTTGCTGCCACAGCCCCAGTCATCCAGTTCCTTTCCGTCTGCTCCCACCTTTCCAAACCAACCCTCATCTGGGTGCTCGCGACCTTCAGGGGCCCTTTACATTCCTCCTTCGAGCAGCAGACCGTACTTCCTGTGGTGCCTGAGCCTGGGGATGGGAGCGGAGCCTGGACGCCCCGCGGCCTGGGGAGGGGGCTGCACCCCTCCTGGAGGAGCCCGCGGCTGCCGAGTCCTTCAGGCTTCCCACCCGCCGCTGTCACCCGGTGGGGTCCCCCCCGAGGAGGGGCCACTGCCTCCTGCTGGCAGGGCCCCCACCCCCACCTGCTCGTCAGACCTCCGCTCTTGCATCCCCGGAGCTGACGCTCCCCCACCTCCTCCACCTGCCCCGGCCCCCCGGCGGCCTGCGCGCTCGGGCTGCTGCTTCTCGGGGCCGCTGCTTCTTCTCGGGCTGCCTCCTCTCGGGCCTTTACTGTTTCCACAGCACTTCGTAGTGACGCCGCTTCAGTCAGCCTTCTCTTGGGCTGGACCCCGGTCCTCCACCCCTTCCCAGTACGTGTCCACAGGGGACACTCGAAAGTCTCCCGGTCCACAGGTGCAGCCGCTGAAACACTCCTTCCAGGAGGGCAGCCTGTCTTTTTCCTTGGTCACCAATGAACCCTGCGGACTGTTGCCAATCATCTTGCCAATGGGTTTCAGCCCTGGGCAAGTTCACTATGGATGCAGCGTGACCAAAGAAATGACAGTAGAATGTTCTTGGGGTGAAAGGGTTATACCCAACTTTATTTTCACGGTGGCAGGTCAGTCACTAGAATCCCATCCACTCAGAGCCAGTTTGCATGCAGCAAGCTGATCTCTGCCCCTGGGCCTCTGTCCTCAGCGCTGCCACCACCGCATCCTCTGCTCTCCTGCAGCCTTGCAGCTGCGTCACCCAGAGCACTGGGCAGGGCTCTCTATATAGAGTCAATAATGACGCATTGCCCACACGTGTGTGGTGAGTGAGCCAACCAGGGCCAGGTGAGAGTCCAGGCCACAGGAACCTTCACTTTAGCCACACTAGGTATAAACCATTTTACCCCAAAAATGTTCTGTTGTCATTTTTCAGTCTCATCAAGCCCAGAGTGAACTTGCCCCGGGCTGAAATCCTCAGGCAAGACAGGCAGGGACCATTACTTTTTGATATCTCTCAATATGCTGTGACAATAGCCCAGCTTTCCTTTAAATAAATTCTCTTCCAAAGAAATAATTCCCAGTAGTTTACATATTGTACCATGGGTTCCCTCTGACCCCTGATAGTAGCAGGGGATTATAAACTATATAGAGAAAAAAAATTAAAATGTTTTAACTAAAGAAAAAAGAAGGTTTGACAATTGTTCAGTAGGAATAAATTCAGGAGGCTTAAAAAATTTATTAATTCAAGTGCTTTCTGGTTTGACTCTCTGGTTTAATGCTTATTTTTGTGATTGTAATTAACACAAACCTTACCATTGTATGGTGTACAGAAACAGGAATTGCATGAATCAATCAGGTAAATCAGAATCAGTCTGACGCTGTGCATTCTGATATTTAGTTGGTCCTAAAATCCTATCTTTAGTTACATGTTAGAATAAGTGCTTATTGTTGGACATAATAACCAATTTAAGATTCACCTGATTCCCTTTTCCTATTTTTCCCTCTAGTGGAGTGACTGTTGAATTGCAAAATGATCAAAGAACGGCAAAGTCCAAGGAGAAAATCATTCAGGACACATGAGAAGCAGGTCAGCCATGATTCATGGTGAGAATCATTATCTTCCTATTAATTTTCCCTTCCAACATATTTATTGGGCACCTACATCATTCAAGCTATACTAGGCTCTGGACATTCAAAGAGGCACAAGAATTAGAAACTAAACCCAGTGGGTTTCAGCCCCAGGCAAGTTCACTCCTGCTTTGGTGAGATGGAAAAATGACAATAGAATGTTCTTGGGGTGAAAGGGTTTATACCCAACTTTATTCCCACGGTGGCAGGTCAAGTGCTAGAATCCCGTCTACTCAGAGCGAGGCTGCATGCAGCAAGCCCGTCTCTGCCTCTGGACCTCTCTGCCTGCACAACCATCTCAGTCTCTGTCCTCGATGCTGCCACCACCTCTGTCCTCCTGCAGCCGTGCAGCCCAGAGCACTGGGCAGAGCTCTTTATATAGAGTCAGTAATAATGTATTGCCCACATGCATGCAAATAGGCCAGAGTCAGGCCAGAATTCTGGCCATAGGAACTTCCATTTCCCCCACACCCGTGCTCTCCACTCACCAGAAAGTGTCCTGATCATTCCGACTGTACTCTGTGCATGCCTTTCCACATCATTATTGTTTCCCAGGATGATATTTTTTTATATTTTCAGCTCTCTTGAGCAGAATTTGTTCATAGATTCTGTCAGTGTACTTCCCTCTTTCTATTTAAAATCCTTTACATTCTAGCACCCTTCCCTTATATTCATTCCAAGTGTCTTTAGACACTTTCTCTAGAAGCCATAGTACTTCAACTCCTTACATTTTTCCTTCCTATTAATGAAAAAGCCCCGATGTTGTCCATTGCCCTTCCTGCTCTTCTGGTTTGAGAGAGAAAACATTCATCAGGTTAAATAAAAATTTTGTCAGATTATTTGTTATTAGACTGTGAGGTTTTTACTGTGTTTATAACAACTTCCTAAACCATGTGTTTGTTTTCATTCATGTATATTTTTTACTCATTCATTCATTCTGTGTATATATATTAAATGCCAGCTAATTTTCAGGCACAGTTGAAGTTTCTATTCTATCCTTTGGTATGAAAAAGACTCTTTCCTCTCCTTTTGACAGCTTAAAGTAAGATGACTTATTTTTAGTCAAATGTGCAAAAAGAGCTAAAATTTGGTACATGTTTATTTAACTAAAAATAAACACTAATTTGCTTTTGTTTGCTGTTTTGTAGATATGACTAGAGGCATTGAGTACATTTTTATAAATGAAAAGTAAATCTGTGGGATGTTGATAACAGACAAGACTATTGCCAAGTAGACCACATACATCTGGTAGCAGAGGGGGTTTTTCTTCAGCTGTGGGCTTCTCCTGTTTTAGTTACAAATGAAAGTAACCCCATTAATATTTCTCTCAGAGAACTTGTATATTTGAATATTAGACAATGTCATGGTGTTAAAGTTCTTTAATTAGAGCATTTATGTTTTTCAAGGCGTATTATACTAATTAATGAAACAAAAAACAGACTGAGTAAACAACGTGCAAAAATACTATTTATTATTTTAAAACACATCTGAAATATTGAGTTTATCCAACCCTGGTATTGGGACAGAGAAGAACACTGGATAAAATATGAGATTCTTTTAATGTTTTTATGAAAATCTTAAACATTTCTAGCTAAATATCTTGAATTCCCAATTAAATAAAGGCTTTTTTGATATTATGAACAAACCCAAAGTCATTTGGCTTTTAAGTTTATTAATGATTGGAGGAAATATAAGGCTATAAAACATCATAAATGGTGAGGCTGAGCCTTAATACAATCTACTTATGTGTGTGTGCTTTTTTTTCATATGAAATATGCATATTTGTGAAAAATATTTTAGTAACTTGATTACATTGGTAGAGACTATTTATAAATCATTTAAAATGTTTAGAATTACCTACTACTTAAAGCAGTTTGATGGACTTTACTCAAAGCAGTTGCATCTATACAGGTCTTACAATGGAACCTCTGAAAATAAATGCCTCTGTGAAAATGACGAATACTTTATTCCCTAAAGTGTGTCTTTAAGAGCCATTGACAAGAGCTTCCAGTTGCATCTCATGCTTAACAACAGTTACAGTTCCTGCTAGGGTCCAAGTGTCTGGGGCCAAGCAGGATGACAGAGTTCCTCTACCAAACTTAGGTAATAAACAATAAATTGTGGTGTGCAGAGCCCTCAGGAACCCTCAATTTAATTTTATTGTTATTTCTCACCCACCGTTGCTGAGAAGCAGAAAGTAGAAATTCTGAATTTTAATCTATGGAAAAAAAATGGGACAACAACTTGTCAAATTTGGTGGGTATTTTTAAGGGATTAGAGCAGTATGCTGATAAATTTGAGAGTACAGGATATTATTCTGTGTAGGATATTTCAAAATAAACAATTTTGAAATTACAAAACCAATTTTTAAGGTAGTTCTATGGGACTGAGTTCTTATGGAGAATGACTCTCAGGATCTCCTGTGTCCAGAGAGAATAATTAGGAATGTTCGGCAGTAAGGAAAGATTTAGATTCAATCTAGGAACAGAGGCAAAAGATGACCTTCTACTTTCATGTTTACTTAAAGCAAAAGGTGGATCAATATGTTTTACACTCCTCAACTTATCTATGTTATTTGCTGACAATCATAGAAAAACTAGTCCAATTCTAAGTCATTTCAAACTAAAAGTTTATTTAGCTTGAGACATTCACCAAAACTGCAAATGGATTAAAATATCTATTTGAAATCTTAAAACTGCCATTTAATAAATTATCTCTAAAAACTGACATGAATATAAATGCATATATACATATAAACACACACATGCATATGTGTATGTATATATTTAATACTTTTAACAGAGAAGAAACATTGCATTTTAGTTTGTAGAGTGTTTCTTCTTAAGGGCCATAAAAATATTATCCTTACTCTAATTTTATCAAGATTTCATTTTGTCTTATTAGCTATGTATTTTCTAGTTCTTAGTTTTTAGGTTATATAATAGATCAAGTAAGTATTGGAGACAACAGTAATAAATATAGAATAAAGCAAAATATCTGGGCCTATATTGGATAATTACAATTTCCTTTTTGACATTTTGCATATAACATCACAAAAACTGTAAAGTTATCAACTTATAAAATACAAAGAGAAAATACAAATGTCATATCACTATTTTAGGAAAAACTGAACCTTAACATTTTATATACTACATCATTACTCTTCTGAGGAGAATTTTTCAGTAAGACTCAGAATTTTAGTATATTATCTAAAAATATTATTTAAGAAAAATTGGAATAATTTCTATAGAATGGAAAAAAAAAAGCAAAATACAGTCAATCTCACCTGCCTACCTGCCTAACATACAGGAACACAGAGAAATCTAAATCGAATTTTAAATCATTATGCATGCATATGTTGTCTCAATCTCCAAGAAAGCATTCCTTGGGGGGGAGGGGGGAATCCATAGCAAAAAAATCCATTTCAACCATTAGTTTTGCAGACTTGCTTAAACTGCCAATAAACTGTATCTTCTCATGAGGTCCAAAACATTCTGATTTTAATTCAAGGTTGAGCAGTAAAATCTATATTAGTCTCAGTCTATAATGATATTTCTATTTTTGGTCTCTTCGAAGTTGACATTAGGAGTATTTGTGCCAGATTCTCTTAGTTTATGCCTGGCGTTGAGTCAAATACATGCAGGAGGCAGGTAAACAAATGAAGGAGGCAGCCTGACAGAAACAACGACAAAAAACTGGGTAACCTCCATGAAAATAACAACAGACTCTTGGCTGGGGAATCTGTGTTGTATATGAACAACAGTTGGGGGATCTAGACAAACTGAAGTGTGTCCTTTTCGAAGAGAATAACACCAGCTGATCTCGTAATGTGGTTACGTCCATTCAGTGTTTTTACATCTAAGCCAGAAGTCTAATTTTTTCTGACATATTATGAGAAATTTTTCTGACTATTAATTGTCAGCAACTGATTAAATTTAAAAATACAGGAAAAACCCCAATAACAACAAACACCAACGATGAATCCACACCCACTTGCCTGACCGATGAAACCTGAGGGCCGACAATGCTCAAGTTACCTTAAAAATTTGCTTCCTCTTGACCCCAAAATCTTTCATCGAGGGGCAACTATGTTTCCTACGGAATGGGATGTAGTTATGCACCCCATTTCCTGAGGGACAGTGCTCAACCCTCTTGGAGCAGTCTTCAGATGAATTGGATTGAGGTCAGAGGTGCTGTGCCCACTTGACGACGCACGTACACACTGCCAGGGGCTCCCGCCGTGCTGTTGCTGGAACATGCCCACTTCTCTTTCCCCAATCTTTGAGGATGTTTTCTTTCTTCTTCCACACTGATGGTGGGTGACAGCAGTTCTTTCTGCTTGATGCAGTCAGACAACAGCCCAAAGGAAGAAGCCAGGTAAAGGGCAGGTAGGTCAAAGAAATGATGGAGTCTTCACATTTTGTAAAATTGAACTGAAAATATTTTCCTACAGAGTAGATAGCAAAACAATTAAGCCCCTCGATACCTTTCTCTGACTTTACATGCTTGACATCAGTAATCTGTTGGTTGTGAATTTTGCTATAAGAATTATATCTACTTTGTTCATGCAGGTTTCGCCTTATCTAGATACATAACTTATGTCATGTTGGTGGGTTCTACATAGTATGAGCTAGTTTATTTGAAGACTTCTTTGAAGAGAACAGGAGGTATTGTACAAAATATCTCTTTTTCTGTCACTATTTAGAATCATGAGTACTTTATACCCTGGAAGGATGTGTTAATTTCAGATTTCAATTCTGACTTTGTCAGAGGGCCTCCCATTTTAGAGCATTTCTGCATTTTATTTTCAGTAACTATTCAGTACATACCATGAATATCTTCTCATGTCAATAGATATTGCAGATCTAAGAGTAACTTTGCTTTTCCATGTGCCAAGTACCCACAAATACAGTGCCCAGATCATCACACCAGAGGTTTGTTAAATAAAAAAATGCTTCAAAATCTGGAAAATTGCTGATAGTTTTTTCTGAGCCTTCTAGCTTTCTCACTTTTTGATTTGCTTAGCATAGTGAGAAGCATGTGTATCTTGCTGGTATATTACCTCATTGCCTAAGAAATCACATATTCCCAAGGGGATAAAATCCTAGAACTCCTAGTCTCCATATGGAATCGTCTCAGAAAATGAATCCTTCACTCATTTGAATCTACAGCATTGTGTGATTTTATGCTCATAAGTCATGTGACGAGACTAGGTGCTCAGACTGCTAACCAAGAAATCAACAGGCTAACCATGCTTCTTAGTTATCTCCCTGAACATATGCCTCTCAGAGGGAACATTTTTTTCTGAGATCTAAAATGCTCTGTTAGTTTCTGAATAGCTGCATTAAAACCTCTATTATCTCCTGTTCCTTTGAGCATGGAAAACATAGCCTGGAGGTCAGGGCTCCTGAAAGGTGACTTTTTGTAAGACAACTGAGGAATTAAATGCAGTTACAAGCAGTTTTAAACATCTCCATTGAGATCATTTTTGAACAACCCTTAATCCCATCTTGGGCCAAAAATAGTTGAATCCACAGAAAGGTTAAACGGTCATTGAAAATTACATATAGTAACTGATGTAGGCAAATCCACATGATTCTCCTCAAATTAATAGCAAGTGTCTGCTTCGGCTAACTTTGTGTAATGCCATTCTTTATGACACTATATTTAAATCATTTTTATTAACATGCTTCTAAATGGAACATCATAATAGTACTTACTCCTCATCTAATATTTTTATGAATGCTCTATTATGTACATAAATTCTCCTGCACCCCGATAAGATGCAATATATATATAGTAGCACATTCTTTTTCTATTGAGCAATTGAAGAAAATGTGTTAAGGCTATAGCTGAATTCATATTTTTCAGAGTTAGTGTCTGAGGATATTATTCAGACCTGAATATAGAGGAGACAGGTGATTCAAGAGATCTAAGACATCTTTCAGGAATTTTACCAGTTTCTTTACTAAAAAGAATTAGAAATTCAAATAAGAACCACAAGTAAGCTTGTGTGTGATACGTGTTGTGAATTATGCTTGCACTCTCTGAAGGAAGAGATTGGATGGACTCTGTGCTGATACAAGCCCCATCAGGACTGAAGGACTGACTTGGCTTCCAGTGAGCTACTGGCTGTCTTGCTCAAGACTCTGCCTCCTTCCCAGGGGCTGCTGCCTCCTATGATTGGCCAGTGCATAAGAAGGCCAAGCCTATTTACGGGTCAGAGATCGAAGCTCCTTCTAAGACGGCTTTCCAAGTGATACCAAGAACCTCATGCCGAGCAAGTACATGGTGGCGCTCCGCAAATATTTGCTGTATAAAGTGCTTTGAATACAAACAGAAAAGTTCATCAAAGATTTCAAATAGATAATATAATATGGTGTAAGAGGATTAATTTTAATCTATATATATCTACTCTCTTTTCTCTTGAAAGGGTAGCTAAAGAAAAATGTATCTCCTGATCATAGTGAAGCGAGAGTTTGAGCACCTCCATCACACTCAAGAATAAAACAATTAAACATAAAAATATGGTTAGCTCTCACTCTAATTACCATTAGAACCTAAGATCAAATTATACATCATTTAAAAAAAAGAGAGAGATCCTACATGGGAGTGATTCCAGATTTAAAGCTGGTGTAACTCAAATGATCATTTATTTTCTGGAAGTGATATTTGAAAGTTTCTGAAATGTGGGCCAACCTCAATTTATCACATTAACTTTGAGAAATTAAAGCATGTAATTATTTTTTCATGAAATAGTTTAAATTTGAGGTTGCACATTTATTTTGTAAAATTATTGGTGTTTCACAAAACTGTTTGTTCTAGAGTGAAATTTTCCTGAAGGTGAAAGATGAACCTCCCGGTGTGACATCTGTTACCATGAATATCGTAACATTCTCATTCAGCCGGAGCAGCTGCAGTAACTGCCAGGTCTTCTCTCTAGAGGAAAGTACGCCGGGAAAAGAATAGATCCTGTAGAACTACTATGGGCTAAGAAGGAGTAGAAATGTTAACCTGTTCAAAACATTTGTGTATGTGTGGCCCAGGTTAGTTTTATTTAATTTCTTGACATTTACAGATGTCTTAAAGTAATACTTTTTCTGGTTAGACACTAAAAGAATAGGCAGGAAATTTTATATTAATGATGTGTATTCATGTTCTTCTTGTAGTATTTTTATTATCATCCTTCTATCTTACAACATCATTCCAGAAATTGCTTTATACTATGCCTTTGAGTTACAGAGAATAACATATCCATTTCTACAAAGCTGTATTTTCAATAATACAAAATGCGACATACTTAGTACTGAAAACTTTGTATCTTAGGCAACACGAAAGAATTACTGGGCACTTGGTGTATTATGGAATTTGCATGGAGCTTTAATTTGAAGTCTCGTAGCTAGGTGTTGAGACTTCTAATATTTTTACACATCCAATTCTCTTTTTCTTCTAGGCAAATGGGAAGATTACATTCCCATGCTCTTTTGTAGTTATCTAGAGACAAGTGACTATTTCTAGGTGGCGTGTTTTGAGCAGAAGACACATCTGTCACCTCCAGGACAAAGCATTTAACTGAGGGTCCGAGACCCTGCCGAGCCCCTCTCCTGCTGCCGAGACCACACGTTCCGCACAGGGTGGCAGCGGGGGGCGGAGCCTCCATCAGCAGGAGGCCGGAGAAGCCGCATGGAGGAGAGAGCACTGGGAAGACTTCCGGCCCCACAAAACACTTTGGCAAGTGAGAAATACCATCTTTGTTGTGTTAAATCAATGGGATTTTGTGATTGGGTGTTACCACATCATAATCTAGCCTATCCTGACTTTCGCATGTAGCTAAAATATATTAGCCAGATGCTTACGTAAACTTCACAAGGGTATATTTATAACTGTATTTTTTTGAAGTATTCATATTTTAATAGACAACCCAAAGACACACTTCCTGAGAACAGGCTCATTTAGTTTTGAAAATACCAATATCACGGTAGTTGCCCCTGATAAATCATTATATCTTAATTAATGTTACCTATATCAAACTATATAGTTATTTCATGTGTTGAAAGTCAAATTTATATCATGAAACATTTAATGTTTCCTTATAGCTTTTCTTTTTGATTATGGTATATATGTATATATATATATATATATACTTTATGATAATTATCCATATAATATTCCTGATTTATCTGCTACTATTTCTCAAGTTCATTCTATTAATTCTGCCAATTAATATCCCAGTGCTGTCATTATTCCACAATGTTTGTAATCTTATTTTATAAGTTCTCTAGAGAAGTAGCTAAACAAAAGCACTATTAAATTCTATACATAATCCAGTCAAGCAAATCTTATGACCTCTTTTTCCCTGTTTCTTATATTCTGTTCTTAATATTTTCTCTGTCAGATTCAAGTGCATTTTCTTGCTAATTTTATTCCCAGGAAATGTGTTCTCTTGCTCTCATTCTCAAAACTTTTTCTATTTTCCAACTGTTTAAATTATTGTAGTTATTCTCATTTTATATATTGAAAATTCCAGCTGCACTTTTTGCTTGCAAAAATAAATGAATAAATAAATACCTTAGTTGGCCCGAGGTTAGAAAGGCTGCTTCCAAGTAGGAATAGATGCTTTGTCCCCCCTCCCATCCTCAAATACATGAGTGTGGGTGAATAAGAAATGAAAACCATGTGTTTTTTAGAAGATAAAATAAAAAAAAAACTTGATATAGTCACTATAAACATTATGGTGGAGGTTTGAAACTACAAACTGGAACTCATGGTCTGAAGACTGATTTTATTGTTTGTGAAGTTATTTATATAAAATGTATTGAAATGAAATAAAACTAAAACAGCAATATGAACTTAACAAGATACCCTGACTACAACAAAATAAAGTAAAAACGTGTAACAGAGATTGTCACAGAAAGCCTAATATTTATTCTACCAGTATATCAGGCATAAATAAGGCATTTAAAATAACCAATCCATCATTATAGATAACCCATATTATAACTCCCTATTAATAACATACTTGAAATAGATATGTAATAAATGGTGGTTGTGCTCTAATGAGAGAAGAGGAGTGAGTGTGCTCCAGAGACCTGTGGTAGTGATAGTAGTCAAAGTGGTCTTCATTGCTGAAGTAGTAGATTAGAGAAGGCACCCTGTGGTCAGGTGACGATCATAAATTATTTCAAAACATGAGAGTCTACTAAGAGTTGAGATAGCATCTTGTTCATATTAGATAGCCTTTGGCTTGAGACGCAAAGACCACCTGAATCTCTTTGGCCAAGTGCTTCTTTTCCTGTGAGACTTTAGAGGGAACTATATCAATAAGAATATATAACAGAATAGGGGAAATGCCACCACCTTATTGTTAGATGGACCTTGCCTGACCCTCAAGTGGAGGGCTTTGGTAAGGTTGGGGTTCAGTAAATTTGTAGGGCAAGCCAGCAGGAAAAGAGCAGTTAATTCTTCAATCTCATGGCAGAATTTCTTCTCCAGAAAACCTGTTTTGTTCCTAAGGTCTTTAGCTGATTGAATAAGGCCCACCTATGTTAGTGAGGATATTCTCCTTTACTTAAAGTTATCCGATTTAGCTGTTATTCACGTCTACAAAATGCCTTCACAGTAACACCTAGATTAGGATTGGGTTAAATAACTGGGCACTATAACCTAGCAAGTTGACACTGTCTCCCTCTAACACAAAACCTAAATCTTAGTAACTTATCACTGTTAGGTTAGAAACTTGCTGTAAGAATCTGAAACAATTGTTTGTTCAACTAAGGGTGCTTACAAAGAAGAGGCCAACACGGTTAGGCTGTTCTTGGGGCTGGACCTAAAGCAGGGACGGAGGAGAATTTCAAAGACAATGGTAAACATAAACAATTTTTGCAAGCAGGGCATCTTGTCTATTCACAGATGAGACACATCTTAGACTTTGCAAATTGACCAAGCAGATAACAACTAATCCTCCCTTAGACAGAAGAAAGGAAGGTGGAGTGGACAGAGTCGGGCAGAAGTGGAAGTTTTTCTTTTTCTTTTGTCTCCACAAGCCCTCAGATAAATCCACTTAAAAAAGGCAGCGGTAGCAGAGGCTATGCACTGTCCAGATCCCATTAGTGTTCATCATTCCTGAGTGGCCAGAAGTTTCCTACGAAGGATGAGCCAGACCGTAGTATCACTGGAAAGTTCTCAGGTAATGATGCACAGAGGCTGGGGGCTGAAAACCTCAGGCTCCTCATCTCCATGTGGGGCAACTCTGTGGTCTATTCTGCCCAGACTCTCAGAGTTCCCCAGGGGGGCTGAGCCCCAGTCACCCGCAGAGGGAACCTCCTCTTTGTACAGTCCGTAGGCATTTCCTATCTTTTCTGTGTCCCTTCTCCAAACTCCTGCTGGTGTTTCCTGGGATTAGCCCCTGAATAGACCACTTGTGGTGGAATCCTTGACTCACAGTCTGCTTTGGGGAGAGGGCATGGATGGGATCTAAATCTAAGACAAATACATATGAAATTCTCTACATCACCTTATTAAAAATTTTGAGAAATGCTGCAATAAAAGTACTGGTTATCCCTATATAATTCAGCATATACTCTAAATTTATTTAACCAATACTTGTTTTTTATATTTTCAAGTCATATCTCAAAGACTGATTTCCATTATATAACACTCTATATTGAATCTGTATAAAGAAAAGTTCAATACCAAAAACAAAACAATTTGGATGGGCAAAGGATATGATAGACTACTTTTAGGACAGAAATACTTTTAAAATATGAAAAGATGCTCAACTACATCTTATGACAACTACACATATACAAACTATAACCATGTTTAGGTGACATTTTGTCCTATATGAATCGTCAAAACTCAGTAACTTGATATATCACAGGATAACCAAACATTCTTTAGGAATGTAATAGCTGAAAAACCCCTTTGGAGAATAATTTGGCAATATCAGTAAAATTTCACTTCGAGGAATGTATTTACAAATAAACTTACTTGTGTAAAAACAATGTAGTTGTAGGAATATTCATTGAACAAGAGGATTTAGTAAATGGTAATAATTGTACATTTGAACACTAGTCATTACAAATAATGAAATAACACTTTTTGATCATGATTATTAAATGCAAGAGATTGATACCAATCATGGCTTTTTGGAAGAACTAGGAGACTGGAAAGGGATGGCAGGAAAATGTCTTTTTTATTCTATAGCCATTGGACCATTTGAGACTTTGTTCCCATGCACATGCATATGTTAGGGGAAAAAGTCTATGTTTGCAATATCATTCTCCCCATTCATTAGCTATCTGAGAAAAGTATTTAGAAAAAGAGAAATGTGTTTTTCCTTTGGTTTTCTTACGTTTTTTTTTTTTTTTAGTATCTGTATTCCCTTGACCTCATTTATATATACCAAATATGCAAGGCAGAGGGAGGCAGACAGAGTGAGAAACGTGAGAATCAAATGGCTATATTTTCCTGTTTCGGATCACTCCCGGCACCGGCGTGCTTTCCAAGCCAGCTGTACCTGGGCACAGAGTCCCTCAGCCAGTAGGAGGAGATTTAAGGATGCCTGATGGGAGAGGCTGCTCTGAGGATCTCAGGGTCAGTGGGCACTCCCAGGTGTGCAGAGGACCCCAGGAAATGAACCGTTTTCCACACCCTTTAATTCAACTGTACACAATACATGGAGCTCTTTCCACATGGAAGAGATCATATCAGGTGTTGTGAGAACAGAAGCCTCTGAGAGGGAGAGACTAAAATTTGTTTCTCTGACTGAAATCTTTGTAACAAATGACTTGGGGTTAGCAGATTTCCAAATATCACTGTATCTCTTGGTTGTGGAGATTATCCCTAGTGAGCACATTTTAGAAACTATCTTTGAAGCAGATAGCTTTAACAGGAGGGATTCCCAGGACTGATTTCTAAAATTGTTCGTACTCCAATCGGAACAAGGTTTTTAGAACAAAGATTTAACACATTTTAAAAGAGAAATTTTAAGCCTTTCCATCCCACAAACAATTCCTGTGTCTTATCTGTTTCTCCCTAACATCCCCACAATCTCTGCCCTGTTTCCTTTCTTAATTTCTATAGCGCCTTTACTTGGTAGTTTTTTGGGTTTTTAAAAATCTCATTTTCTTTCATCTTCGCACTGGCACAAACTTCATGGAAGGAACATCGCCACATGTGATATGTAATACCCTAATTTTGGATTTTTATTCTCACCAGTCATTGGACATGATTGGTCATGACTGCAAATCCAGGGGCCTGAGGTCTAGTTGTACATTTTACTCCTTTCTTCTTGCTCCTGCAATTGAAGATTCAACAGCCCCTGTGGCACTTGGCTATGTGAACTACAGAGATAGACCTCTGATTCTCTGTATAAGGACTGTTGGTCCTCTCTGAGCTTCAGGCTGACAGCTGTACATGCCCATCCGGTGCTTCCCCAGAGGGTTCCTGCATGGTGCCTCCTACCTCAGTGGGCCACCTGCTACTAGGCTTCATTTTCCTGAAAACCACAAGTGAACACAAGGACATTTTCTGAGAATTTCTATAATCACACTATAGATCTCATCCAGCTCATATATTAAATTTTTACTGTTTTGGGAAGTATGTAAAAATATTTATGTGCTGCCATTTTTCCCATGAAAAATATTGTTTGCATGTCAGCTGCATAAAATATTGGTTCTTTGGGTATTTCTTTCTGCAAAACACATTTGACCATCAATAAAGTTATAAAAACTGTTAATTAATATAAAACCAACTCTGTTTATTTTGCTGTAATGTGTCACATTTTAATTTGCAAAATAAGAATGCTAAGATGTACTTTCCTCTGTCTCTCCTCATTGCAGTTTTCTAAATAAAGTATAATAGTTTAATAAGGTATAAAGACATCCAGACTTATGGTTATTGATAGCAAAGTTATTAGATATTTTCTACTAGATGTATTTCCAATTTTCACAATTACACAAATTTTGAGTAGCCAAAAGAGGAAGTTACTAATTGCTAAGCTATATGGTCTGTGCTTATCTTAAAGGCAATGCAAATAATGGAAATTTTAAAAGTATGCCAGAATGCTGAAACTATTATTCAAGATCATTATGGATGCAACAAAGATGTGCAAAGCATTGGAGTTAATGAAACAATTCAATGAGCAATGTAAGTCCTACGCAGAAAGCATCCCAGACTGTTGAAAATTAAGAGACTGTTTGGGAACAGTAAACAAATGCAAGTTAAGATGGTAAATAATACAGCAAATTCACTGCGTCAAACTGAACAGAATTTTCAGCTAACAGCATTGTAGTCCTCAAATCTATTCAGAACAGATAGAAGACAGGAGAAAGTTGACTCTCTAAAGTGACAGAGGAGAATTGTATCTTGTGGATAAGGGAAAGGAAATTTGCTAAGCATCTTATTTTTTGCCACCATCAGAACAGAGAGACTCCGATTCCTGAGACATATTTCCTTGTATATGTCACTGCCCAGAATCAGCTTTACACACAATCAGAACTGCCTTCAGTGACTCAGCCTGACCCTTAACTGCCATCTCAGAAAACTTCAAACCACTGAAATGGTGCCCACTGATTCTCGGGCGGTATCTCCACTGTTTTTGGGAAAAGTAAACCCAGTGTGTTTCGTTCAAGTTAGTAAACCTGTTGGAAGATTTAATAGATTGTGTTGATCTACAAAAATGCTGGCTTTCCTGAGCGTTTTCATTCCAGAATGTTATAGTGTCAGGTAAAAGGGAGTGGGGGAAGATAAAGTTTATTTGACCATAAACCAGTTTGATAAATTAATGATGTAATGTTCAAACACAGATGCCTGGAATCACCTTCGGATATTCTGAATCCTGTATTTGGGTCAGGCAGAAGACTTTACCTCTCCTGACACTCCTAGGCTGTATTGATGCTAACAGTCTGAGGATCACACAGACTCGAGCTGAGGGCTTTCTTCCCTTTACAGGCCCCCAAGCCGATTGATGATTGCTGGTTTGTGCCTGCCTCCATCCCTCACCTTACCCCGTCTCTGCTCTGTATCTTGGGGAAACACATTTCCCAGGACCCACTGCCCTCTTGCTTCTTAGTAAGATTGGTCAGTCAATCAGGGGTACTCTGGTTGTTTTAATCAATTTTTTCCTTGCTTCTCTAGGTCAAATAGTGGTTTTTCTGCTATTGCTAACCTCTTAACTTGCTTCACCTTCCTTTGTTTGACTTCACAATTCTGCCATCACAAATGCAACCCTTCTCTGTGTTAAATATCTTTATGAAAGATCTAAAATTGCTTCTTTCCTGGATGGAACCTGACTGAAAAAGTGTATTACAGTATCCCATGAAACTAGTATATTCATAGATGATTCAGGATGAGAAATGAGAAAGCAGGCAAAGCTAACCTTGATTTTGGGACAAATACAAGCATTCTAAGGTCTTCCTCATGTATCTATTGCCAGAAGTTAGATTATAAATATTTCCTATGTTAAATCCTACATAAATATAACAAATTTTAATCATTTTGGGGACAAATGAGTTTAAATAGTGATAAATAAAAGTCAGCCTATAAATGTAGAAGAGCAGTTAATTTCTTTGAACAGGAAAGATACTAGAAAGATTTTCATTTTCTCATCTGGGACAGGAGGAGATTGAAATATGTCACTTTAACAAATCACTATTTGTGAAATTTGGGGAGGCCATAGTATTGACCTTGGTCAGGCCAAAGGTGATCAGAGTCCCTTCAGTTTATGCCAATAAACCCCTTGAGAAGACAGACAAGCTGAAGGCCTAAAAATTCTGAAGATCCCCCCGCTGGACTTTCCCATGGGGTGTTATTGCTATTGGCATAGTGTTTAGGCTGTAGTCATGTATTATGTATAGATTCTTAATATTTAATGATAAGGATGCTTACTCTTTAAATTGTCTTGTCATTTAGGCATCAGAGTCACCATAGCACAAGGATACTTAAGATAACCAAACAGCAAGACAGTTGATCTGCAAACCACTAGTTTAAATCATCACTAAGTGGTTTCCCAGGAGGAAGTAGTTTTTCATGCCTCTGGCAATTGTTATGCTTGGTGGGGATTTAGGAGATAATTTAAGAACATATGAGGAGCTCTTTGTGTTCCAGGTTCTGAAACTATTCCTATTATATTTGGAATAAAAATGTGTTACTGTGCATATTAAATTTGTGCTTCCAAAGGACAATTAAGTGGAATAAAGCAAAGAAAGAATTACTATCAACTTTAAAATGTTACATTTGGAAGAAGTTGATGGGGTGTGCCAAAAAATAAGATTTGTAAAGATCCTTAGAATCCCCTAAATTCTCAGATTTTTACCAACCTGTCACTCCTTGTTGTTCAGAATTAAGCTTCAGTAAGTTCCTTCATTGCCTCCTCTGTGTTTTAGTGGTAAACATAATCGACAAGGAAGCCAGAAATTTGTTGAGCAACTAAACGTATAAAGTTCTACTAGTTCCAGCATTAAGTTGTACTGGACTTGTGTTATTAATAGGGTGAAGCTTCCGTAGTACTTTTAGTAACACGGTGTGTTTGGTTGTCTTCTCTGGAGTTGAAAGAGGCAGTTCACACATGCCTCCATTCACAAGTGATTTAGCTCTCAGGGACCTGTCTGGGGTTCTGCCCTGAGGCGGTCTTTCAGGATGAGAGTTCATTCTCCTGGCCGCTGAGCAGCCTTTTCTCCTTTCTGCTTAGAAGTGCTGCTCAGATTTACTTAAAATATAGTGACCTGGTAGAGTCAGTGGACATTAGAACAAGTGGTCTTCATGGCACGCTTCTACGTGTGATCCTGGCACCCTTTGTGCCTACCTGCCAACGAGTGGGTTGGGGAGTAAGTGAGCAGAGTTTAGAGACTGGAGAAGATGGGGGGGTCCTGTCCACAGCAGTGAGTCTCCTCTCCATAGGCTCTGGGATTTTCACTGTTCATACTGGAGGGAAAATGACTGCCCCTTCTGAAAAGGTCATTTCATTTTTAATAAAAAAGTTTGATATTTTATTAAATATAACCATCAGACACATAATAATGTTTCCAAAAGAAATGTACTACTCCCACTGAAAATACATAATCTATAAGAAAATATTCAGTGTAATAAGCTTGTGACTTCAAATGCTTTGATGATACAAATGTTAACGTGGACCAGTAAAGACAAAATATGGCTTCTCTGTGTAACTGGCTTGGGCTGTTCAAACATCCTCACGTGTACTAAGGAATGGTATTTTTGTCATAAGTATATTTAAATTGTGTTCCTTCCAAACTCCCCAAGGAAATAGTCTCTGTTCTGGGTAGCTGTTCATGTGGATCTTCTGTCGCGGTTCTTACAAATGCTTCTCTTTTACTTGAATCATCTGGAGGCACTTTTGCAGTTCATCCAAATTATTAGAGCCTTTTACACTGTGATATAAACACCTAAAAGGTAGCTTTTCACTTACCTGAACAAGTCCACGCAGATTTTCTTTGTACATCATACTTCAGAGAGGATGCTTCTTTCTCCCCCCAAAGCCTGGGCTGCAGGAGACAGTCTCATTGTATATTGTTACTTACTCCAGCTCAAGAAAGGTCAGGAAATTTTACCTACAGAGAAGAAAGACTGAGGACGACATGCCTGAATTCCAACACTGTAAAAATAAAATACTTCTAGCAGGTACTGCCTTGAAATGCTTCCCTGGAATTCCTTTCCTCTGTTTACCATTAAGAGGGTTTTGAACATCTTTCTTCAACTCGGTCACTTTGTATCTTTAGATTAATACTCTGTGTCAGAAGTAAGTGAGTAAATTACATGAGCCCTCCAGCGACCCCTCATGGGACCTGGGCACACCTGTGCTTGTTCAGTCGCCTGCCGTGTCCCTTTGTCCCCTGGCTGTGTCATCTTCTCCTGCTCCAGCAATTCCTCTTTCCTTCTTTCTCTTATTACCTCTTTCTGATCACAAAGATCTTTGTGACACCTTCTTGTCTTCAATGTCCTTCATATCTGTATTTACGGAATGAAATTACATATAATTCCCTATTTAATGATTTTAAAATGTTATCACGCAAATAGGGGATTTGAAACAAGGTAGCCACTGCCTCTGGGCATGTGCAGAGGACCCGAGATTTTCTGGCAAATTGGAGTCAGAATTTTTCCCTGAACTTATTTATTAAATGTATGGTTTTCATCAAGGAAAGAAACACTTCTGAGACTCATTGTCCTCAAGTGTGAAGTGAGAGCTAAGAAAATATCTGAGCGTTGTGACAATGACAGATACTCAAACACCTGGTTCAGAGCAAGCATGGGCTAGTTGCTTTTCTTTCCCCTCCTTGTGTTTTTCCTCTTTACGTGAAGTTAAAACAGTACTATTCCTCTTTAAGCAAAATATCTTTGACTGGATAAAGCTTAAGACTAGCCCTGGAAAAACTGTTAGGAGACAAATTCTGACTTTAGAACTTTCCATGTTTAGGAACTTTAGTTTTAAGCCTCTTCCTTCCTGGAACCAGGTCCCTGGTAGTCTCCTGCTTACCCCTCTTTTCTTCTTGTCTACACTGGTTCTTAGGAAATGGTCTGCTAATTTCATTTACTCATAGTTGAAAATGACTCAAGTGAGTGAATGTTCCCAGGAAAATTTGCATTTTAACAGAGCTGAAAATTTTACAGTGAATGCACACAACCTAGGAGTAAATTTGGGGGAAACTAGTAATGGACAGCAGATGAGAATCTATTTTCCTTTTGACCTGGACTCTCCACGGGTGTCACTCACATTAAAGCACATAAACCTCTGTGCTTTGTCCCTTCCCCATGCTGACTGAGACTGTGAACACTTCACTCTGAAAGAAAGAAAAGCGGCCGTGGTTATGTGCATGACCTCATAAAGCAGAAAAGCCAGAGAAGAAAGCAGTTGACTGATTTGGGGATTAAGCATTATAGAGGCACACTTGTCATGCAAGGGCACTTTTAGTTGCTGTCCTGAATCATTCATATATCTTCAAGGAAGCTGAAATGTTTAAAATTCTCTGTGACTTTAACCTCTGATTCATCACATTTCAATATATTCCATCCTATATTCTAATTTATCTCAAGAGTTCTTCAGAATTTTTTTGCTCTCTTTAACATTTAAGTCTGCCATCTGCTTAATTTGTCTTACTGTGCAGGATTTAGCAGGAAGCACAGTGAAGATAAAGCACTTAGGGTGCGTGGCTTTTATTTTGCAAGTAACGAAAAAATAAGGTCTATGCAGTACATGGACGGACAACTTAAACAGCAAAAGGCAGAAGAGGAGGGTCAGAGGCCACATTTGCCTAAGTGTGCAGAGGGCCACGCTCATGTGTGTGTTTTGAGGGAAGCAACACAAAGAAGGAGGAACTAGTGAATCAGGGCATAGAACCAATGCCACCCTTTTGATATGGAGAACTCACATGAACATGGCCAGTGCACGCTCACGCCTGTGAGTGCAGGGTTTTTCTAGGTGCAAACAGCAAGCTGCTCTGTGCAGCTGACTTACAAGGGTGCAGGCACCCTTCCACAAAGAAAAGCTCCTGGTCTCTTGTTAGTCTGGCCTAAATGAGCTTGAGTCCACTCACACATCCATTCCACAATGTTTTTACTCACTTCTACTGTGACTAAATGGTATTTTTGAAGGGGTTAGGTGCCTGGATTCTGTATCGAGGCTGGGGGTTTAAATTCCAACTTTGCCATTTAATTGACATTAAGCACCCCATGCTTCATTGTAATCTATAAAACAATGATAATGGTGATATCGCAGTTCCTGGAACTCAGTAGTTATGAGCTATTTATACAATGTATAAGAAACCCATTGAGGCTATTTTTCCCTTACTTCTTTGTATGATTATTCTATACTTTGATAAATTAACTTTTTTTTAAATAATGAATTGTCTCCTGTGGTCACTAAAAATGGAGATTTATTTTGCAGGACTGGAATAGGTACAAAGGATAGATCACTTTAGTTTTTTTTTTTTTAAGTTGAATGTACTATGTTAATCATTTGCCTTTTGTGGGGCCAATGAATTTGACGGATAATATAATATGTGTGCACCAGTTAGGACTGCCACACAGCTTAAACTGGAGGGTTGGTGGAGGAGTGGACATACAGCGAGGGGATGGAATATGTTGATTATTCAGGCCTAGGTACTAGGTTGTCTTGGGGAGAGGAGTGGACTAGAGAAAGGTCTGGTCTGACAAAAACACCTGGGTTGAGCAAGGTCACTATGAAGTATAAATAATTCATTCCCAATGGAAAGGAATCTAGGTAGAAAAACACCAAAATCCATTAAGTTCACCCCACAGTAGTCCACAAACATTTTTCTTTTCATACATACGCTTTTTAAAAATGCCATTTCTAACATAACGCAACTAATTCCACATAATACTGAAAGTGCATTTACCTTTTCCTCAAAGGTGGGCGGCCCAAGGTCTCACTCAGTTTCCGCACCCAGTTCCAAAGTCAGGATCTTTGGGGTCATCTAACTTGCTCTTGTTCAGTCTGGATGTTACCCTAATAATTCTGTAACATGAAGCCCCATGAAAAATCTCACCAGTCCTAAATGAAGTAGGCAGAATGGGATAAACGCGTAGAATAAACACTTTCATATGAAAAAGGAGACAAGAATAAATAGCATACAGAGGCCCTTAAGCTGGAGCACACGTCACTTCCAGGACGGCAGCCATGGTTCTGTGCCAACGGAGTCGACTTCCTGGCCGGCTGTCTTGCCTCTGCCGGATGTCCTGTCCATTTGCCTCCATGGCTGAATCTGAGAAGATTGGAGTGGTTTCATTTTGGGGGCAGCACTACCTTGGCAGACGACATCCTTTTTTGCATAAACTCAGAGATATTTGAATTGTTTTATACATTGAGAAGTTGCCAGGGTTAAAGTCTCTCTGACAAAATAATGCCCTTGAAAACCTCAGCTGGCTTTTGTTTGACTGTTTCCTGCTTCCTCCCTGGACTGGGAACCAGTATCCAAATTGATGAGTCCCAACTTAAATCAGAATTTCCTTCTGGTAGTTTCTGTCTCTTAGCAACCCACCTCAGTGTTTCTGCATGGGGCAGTGAGAGACTACCAACCTGTCCCTTAACCCCTGGCTGCATGAGCGTTCATGATTTTTAACAACACAGTTCCTGTTTTCTCTTTATTTCTGGAAGTCCAAAATGGGTGCTTGTGTCTGACCCTGTCTTTATAATTTTGATATTTTGTTTAGTGTGGATTTTTTTTTGTATTACTTTTGACATTAAAATATTACTTACCTTGATTACCAAAATTTTTTAGTGCCCTCTTAGGTCATCCCTAAAAATCCAGATCCCATTGAACAGAAACTTCTACCGTAAGAGTGTCAAAATCTGGGGAGAGACTTTAGTTAGCATGGCTTGGAATCTGTGCCGTGTCTATAATAATGACGATGGTCAAGAAAAGAGTGAGTTCTGCTAGATGGTGTTTACTCTGATTGGCCAGATTTTGGTCACATTTAGTCACATTTTGGGCAGGGAGTTTTTGGAGTATAAGTCTTACTAAAAACACAAGGACTGAGTAGGATCACCATGATATGATGAAGCACCGGGTGGTTCCTCAAAGAAGGAATGTGGAGAAGACAAAGAGGGGTCCATTTTAATGTGATACATATGCTCAGATGTGGGAGAAGCAGTAAGGTTCCATCTTAAAACTCTGAGGGGAAGGACAGAGCGTGAGGTCACCAAATGAAGGAATAGGTGTGACATTCATGGTTTACTCTGGACTGTTTCCTGGGACTCTAGTCTTCGCAGAAACAAAGACACTGTCTCCCAAAAAACATTCTTTTCCTCACCTCAGTTGGCCCAGAGATATGCCAGGGCTTCCTTTTTTAGGATGACAATTTTCCTTCTGAAGTTAAGCAATCTCAAGAGAGTGTGTGACATGTGTGCTATTTGTGTTGAGGAGGGTGGACAAGATGAGGGCATGAAGAAGTTTCTCTCTCATCCTGTGTGGACATTAAGAGACACAGCCTAAAACAAAATGCACTATACGGGGTCTGCTTTTAGACTACATTGTCTTTTATAATTTTTCATTGATCAAATACACTGACCTCTAGTATGTCCTTAGTATTATCTTAAAATTCCTAAAAATCTTGCTATTCGAAGTACATTGCCTACAAATAACATAAATCAATAAGTTTGAATAATGAGCTAGAGAAAATTTTAGGCAAGGACTGAGTAGAACTGTTTTAAATGAATATTCTTCAGCAGATTTCAGTGGAGGACTTTAAAATCTTTCAACATGTATAAGTACATCTGGTACAGAGAT